>NC_084538.1:17141125-17318625 GCF_024500275.1 Phycodurus eques | reverse complement strand
AGGTATGTGTGTTTTTGTGGTTTGTATTTAGCATCTTTGAAAAGTGTGTGTAATGCTTCGTGATTCTTGGGATTGCAGATAACTCCTCAAAAGGACTTTCTTCCTATGTGCAATTTCGCACCGATTGAGTCTTAAATTATTGTAATTGTTCTTTTTTTTTTTTTTTTTTTTTCTTGCTCTTTTCATAGAAACATTTGAATGCATTACACAAAATTTGACTTTGGCCATCAGAGTGACTACTGCAGGCACCCCTAAGCAGTGGGCAGCTATTTACCTACGTAGGAGCAATGCATATTTTAAATACCTCCCTGGTCGAGACTAGTTAGTTCACATATCCTATGTGGGCAAACGTATTGAGGCACACCTCTTACTTAACCACTGAGTGTTTGGATGACACTTATTTGTCCCCACTGAATGGAATTCTTCAACATCCCAAAACATATTTGACAATTCTGGGCTTTCCAACTTTATTTGAACAGTTTAGGGGAAGCCATGTTCTATTGCAGCAAGACTGTACCACAGTGCCAAAAGCAAGTTCCAAATAGGCCTCGTCCACATGGAAACAGAGCCGATCTTTATTATTATTCGTTAAAAAAAAAAATTGTTTTTTTAAATTCCGTAAACTTGGAATCGTTTCATAAAATGTGTCCACACAAAGATGCTGAAACGCTGTAGTATATATACCAGGCCTGGAGAGGCACTTCAACGCTGCGACAGGAAGTCACCAAAAACAGGCAATTAGAAGTTCATATGACATAAATATACTAACAATAATGGTAGAGAATAGAAAGCGAGCCGCAATTGTTTTTGTTGTTGTTGGAAGTGTTAGCGCTTGGTCACACAAGAACTGGGACCACCTGGAAAGCTGTGTATGTGTTGTTACACACAGAAACGCGAGGGCAGCATTTTGAGATCCATCCACTTTGGGACCCGGATTCAAAAGTGATTGTTTTCAGGGTGCCAAAACACCAGCTCCATGTGTACAAAACCTCAAAGGATAGAAGAAAATAAAATCTTTGCGGACACAGTGAAACTTGTTTCTGTGTGGACAGGACCTAAGTATAGTTCAAGTTGGTTGGAAAGTCAGTGTACACTTGTATTTTTATGAACAGACATTTCAGTAAACAGTTGAATACATATGTACCTCCTGTATTCTATATTGAAACATCGGAAAGTCACTGTGGCCTTATTTTTCTGTATTTAGTATTGAAAGATGTGTGTTAAATAAAAGTGTGCAGTGCCTTTTTGAAAACTCAGTAATAGCCTGTTATTCACGGGAGGTAGGGCCACAAATAGCAAAGATTGTAAGTAATTGACGCCCCCACGAAAAATTTTCTTATTTGTCTTAGTGTACTTCAACGTACAATGGTACCTTTACCTACAAGGTTAATTCGTTTCATAATCAGCCTACACAATGAATGTTCTCAAAATTACAATCTATCTTCCATCCATCCATACCGCTTATCCTCACTAGGGTTGCGGGGGTGCTGGAGCCTATCCCAGCTGACACTGGGCGAGAGGCGAGGTACATCCTGAACTGGTCGCCAACCAATCGCAGGGCACATATAAACAAACAACCATTCAGACTCACATTTGCACCTACGCATTTTAGAGTTCTCAATTAAACTGACATGCATGTTTTGGGGATGTGGGAGGAAACCTGAGTACCCGGCGAAAACTCATCCAGACACAGGGAGAACAGGCAAACTCCACACAGGGGAGGATTTGAACCTGGGTCCTCAGAAGTGTGAGGCAGATGTGCTAACCAGTCCTTCACCATGCCACCTACACTCTATCTTATTGTTTGTTATTTTTTTAATCAATTTAGCTTTTCTAAAGGAAGAAGTCACAACACCTGTGCACCTGAGTTGCATGCCTTTAGGGGGCATGACCTTAGTGAGTGACGTCAGGAACATGGTGGTTAGTCTGTATGTGAGCTTCTGGGCATAAGGTTTGGGCAACGGTAGCTACTATCGAGCGTTTCTTATTTAGTATTTCTACCTTTCAATCAACAACTAAAGTTTCATCAGGGACTTGTCACTCCCCTTCTTTTCTTTTCACTTACATTGAGCTGCCGCATATCTGAAGCTCACTAGTAATTACAATTTTAGCTTGCAAACTAAAAGGGAAAAAAATCCACCAGACGACAGCTCATTACTCGAAAAACTCAAAAGTTGGGACAAGTCAGTCAAGGTATTACTGTAGTTCCTTGGCACCAAAGACACTATCTGGTGGCATTGTATGACTATTAGACAGGTAACAGGTTTTTGGCGCCATCTTGTGGCATTTTAGCATGTTTCAGAGCAAAAAAACAGCGAGGAGTTGTTCAGGAAATAACAGGACTGTAGGGCTGCACGATTATGGCCAATATAATAATCCCGACTATTTTGATCAATATTGTAATCACAGTGATTAATCACGGTTGTTCCTCATGTTAGGGAAAAATCTTTATAATTATTGCACTACTTCTTAACAAACAAGATGAAACAGTTTTCAGTTCAAAATGAATCTTTAAATAAGAATAAATGGCAGATAATAATTTAAAAAAACAAATATACCCATAAAATTCTACCTTAGCAAGGGCTAACTGAATAAATGTGCTATTATAAAGTGCAATCATGAATTGCAACTTAATCGAAGCAAATATAGTTCATGCATAGAAGCCAATAACATTAGGCTGCAAGCACCGACTTTTCATTTGAAAATGCCCATCGTCAATATAGTGAATTGTCAGGACGGTACATCTCCTTTGTTCTGCTTGACCGTTGGTCAGTCGTGCACAGTCACAAACTGGAAAGAACTTGACAGTTGTGATTTCTCTCTCTATTTAATCCTGGGTTTTTTTCATTGTGGTCAGTGCAGCCAAAAAGTTGAAGTTAAGGCAGCCGCTACAATGATTGTTAATCGTGTCTTACCGTGACACGCCACCTCTCTGCCAACGTGCTAAGAGGGCCAATTTCAAAATAAAAGCTTCATATCTTACTACATTGGACATTAATGCCATTTTAGGCTTTTATTTTGAAGCTGACACCGGAGTGCACTGCCAGAGCTTAATGAAGCCTTAACCATGTTTGTACCCTGGTGGCTGACTGACTAGGTTGAGGGCACTGCTGCAAATGAAGCACTTTTCACACTGTATGCAACAGTGACCGCATTTTAAATGTAAAAAATCGCTAACGATCAGACTCATTTAATCGTGGCAGCCAAAATCACGATCATGGTTAAAATTCGATTAACTGCGCGGCCCTAGAGGACAGGTTCCAAAGGACATTCGTGAATCGGTGAATTTGTGAGTTGCGCATCGTGGATAAGATGGGGGACACTGCATAGGTTTTACCATGATTTGCATTCCTGATCAGCGGTCCTACAGGACACGGTGATTGTTATGAAATCGACAAACACACACCACAAGAACCCCAGTGTACCTAAAGCACTACTTGTTTTATGTTGATTTCCAGGGCATTTGTCTACCTCAGTCAGAACAACTATGCTGAAGCACATACATCCTTCATGGAAGTTTTAAAGATGGATCCAAAAAACCCAGTTGTAAGTCTTTCTGCATCGACTATGAAATAATAAGACACCTCAATTTTTATTCTTTCCAAGGAGATAGACAAACGCTTCAGATTTTTTTTAAAGCCATTTTAGTTATTGTATTGTGCGCTATGGATACACTGCTAAATAATTATCTGTCTCAAGGCCAACAACAACGCAGCAGTGTGCCTGCTCTACCTGGGCCGTCTCAAGGAATCCCTGGGCAAGCTCGAAGGCCTGGTGCAGCAAGACCCAGCCCTCTACCTCCACGAGAGTGTTCTCTTCAACCTAACCACTATGTATGAACTGGAATCTTCACGCAGCACCCAGAAGAAGCAGGCGCTGTTGGAGGCTGTGGCCTGCCGAGAAGGAGACAGCTTCAACACTCAGTGCCTCAAACTGGTTTGAAAAAATGAGGCCTTGGGGAAGAGCACATGATCTACTGTACAAGCAACCCCCTACACTCCCAATGTGGGTATTGCTCCTACAAGAGAGAGGTGACTGTTCAGTGCTTAGATTGGTTTCTCAAAAGCATTTTCAAACACATTGACCGCATTAGTTTTCTTCTACCAAAAATAAGAGGCTAAACCCCATCTGTAGACATTAGAATTGTTAAGGAATGCTTTGACAATTAGGAAATACAGTAACTCCCCATTGTTGATATTTTGTTGTTTTTGTTTTATTTATTTTTTTACACAATATTATACAGTACTTCTTAAAAGCTTGACTATTCAAACTAGAGTTTTTTTCCGATGACACCTTCAATTGAACTGGTTGGCAAATTAAGATTTGTTGAAAATTTTGTTAACAATATAATTAAAATACTTACACTCTTATTAAATCAGCCAGACATTAAAAAGACACGTCAGCTCCGCCATATGTTGACATTTTGACAGTTGAAGTTGTGGCGCATAAGTGTTTTGTGCTAGGTCTAATAGTATGCTGCTCGTACTCAACAGGCTTGCAAGGCCAGCAAGTACAAAAGTTGGGCATATATCGATGAGCTTTGATGCTAAGCCAACTGCCTCACAGGTGGTATTTAATTATATCAATACAGTGGACCTCCACTATTCATGGGGGATAAGGACCAAGCCAGACTACGAATAGCGAAAACCTGCGGATAATTGATGCCCATCATAATTAATTACATTGGAAATATATATATATATATACACTACATTGCCAAAGGTATTTGCTCACCTGCCTTGGCTCACATATGATCTTGTGATATCCCATTCTAAATCCATATGGTTTAATATGATGTTGGTCTACCCTTTGCAGCTGCTGTAACAGCATCAACTCTTGTGGGAAGGTTTTCAACAAGGTTTTGGAGTGAGTTTATTGGAATTCTTGGCCATTCTTCCAGGAGCATATTTGTGAGGTCACATACTGATGTTGGATGAGAAGGCCTGGCTCACTGTCCACTCAAAAACAACCCAAAGGTGTTCTATCAGATTGAGGGCAGCAGAGTCAAGTTCATCCATACCAAATTATTTCATCCATGTCTTTATGGACGTTGCACAGACATGTTGGAAGAGGAATGGGTAATCCCCAAACTGTTTGACTGTCAACTATCTCTTGCTATGCTGAAGCATTCACAGTTCCTTTCACTGGATCTCACGGGCTAATATTTTGGACATTTCCAACTTTGTGGGAGCAGTTTGAGAGTTTGATGTGGATGAACTTGACTGGCCTGCACAATCCTGACCTCAACCCTATATAACACTTTTGGCAATAGAGTGCGTGCCCATTATTTTTTTATTTTTTTTTATACCCAAAAATAACTTGAATAAATGGGTATATACCACCAATTGGTGTTTTCGGTGTTGGTTCACTCCAAAAAAGGGAAAAAAGAACATTTGAAAAAAGAAATTCTGTGAATAGGTGAATCTGCGGGGGTCCACTTAATTACATTCTATCAAATCTGCAGGTTCACAATGTAAGACGAGCTGAGTTTGAATATAAACGAAGTTTTCTTGCAGCCATTAGTTTGTCCAGTTTGTGAGACAAGGGCATTATACTAAGACTCACTATGCTTCAAGTCCATTAAGCATGCACTGCATACAATATACATAAACCACTGTGATTGTATTGTACCTTCCCGTGTGTGTGTGAGTATATACATGGGAATATAGTATGTGTGTGTGTATATAATGGAAAATACAATGGTCATTGTTTTTCAGATTAAATGATTAGCGCAATTATGTTCTTAAAAACATTCAATTTTACTGTCTATATACAGTGTTCATCATAATTATGTATGAATGTTTTCTTTACCATAATAAAAGCAATGTTAGTTTAAAGTGCATAGGAAAACTCCATACCATACTTTCATTGACGACAGTGACATTTTATTGTTGGCGGGGGGGCATGTTCGTCGCATTAGTTTGTTTGTTAATACGCTGCTGGATTTATAGAACCTGGCAAACAAATGTCACTACACTACTGTGGAGTGGTGGTGTAAAGTTTCAGTTACAAAAATCTTACACATACTTGATGCATCAATGCTTTGATTTCAAATTACATTACTATTTAAATAAATGTTTAAAAAAAATAAAACTTGTGGTTACATGGTGACAGACTGTGCAGTCTTGTAATTTCACTTTTTCAGGATTCCTGTGGAGAAACCATATATTTCTTTCGTATCTCATAGTCATCTGCTGGCCTGTTGTAGGCTTTCCACACAGGCTCCCCGACAAACAGCCTCATGGCCTTCGTGTAATTCTATGGAGACAGAAAAATTTAAATCAGTATATGTTGCTGGCTCGATGTGGTTTTACATCAAGGCAAAGCCAAGGAACATCAGAAGCTTAAATTCAAACTATTCAATATAGCAGAAGGACTAAATTCATGCTTCCACAAAGTTGTAGAGTGCAGTTAAAAATGTTTCTACTTTAGTGTATGTGGAAGGGATGGTAATAGAGATGTCAGCCCCAGAACACAAACTACAGGCTGGATACATTAAAGCAGCAGACCTCAACGACTGGGCAATGGACCAGTACATGTCCATGAGACGACGATGCAGCACAGGAAGACTGAACAAAAAATATTCATGATCAAGAGTCCAAAAGAAATTTACATATCAAACCGCTCATCCCATTCACGTGCTAATGGTAGTAAAAATGTACGCCCACAAGCTAGCAAAAAAAGAAGCAAAATACAAATATCTTTGGAAAGGAGAATATGCCACATGATAAGCCAGAGGAAGAGCCTACAACATTCAAGAAAAAAATTATATCAGCAGCAGTTTTACTTGAAATACGAGTTTTTAGTTACAGGTGATTCTCACACACCAAACCCACTCTGTGTAATATGTGGCTATTAAGTAGGGGTGCGCGGTATAATCGGTAAGAGTTATACGTTTGGACGAAGGTACAGATTTGGATTTAACCAACCAATTGCGATAAAGCTTATTGATGATGTCATCATATCTCTCAGGATAAAAATAGCTCATGTACATCTGGTCACAAAGGCCCGAGGCAGCGGCACCTTTTTTATTTAGATTTTTTTAAGCTGGTTAAAAGACCAGTGCGTCCATGTACATTACTCCCAGCTTTACCAGCTGCTCAGATAGGAATATGGGAATGCTCGCTTGTATGGCAAGCCTTCTCAACATTTCATAGCTGGACTGGACACGTGTTGAAGATACTGTATCAGTAATTCAGTTTCACCTAGTCAAAAAGAACATGAGTGATATCCGTAACTTGATTCCTCCTATCCTCAATGAGCATTTCAAATATCTGCAACATCATTTGGGATTTCTGTAATGGCAGTGACCAAAACAAAATGATGGCGCAAGTGGACATCACGGGTCTCACTGTCTCCCATTGCGTCAAAAGGGGACAAATTTGTTGCGAACCAAAGGCATAGCTCCCACTAATGACAACCTCTTCTGTACATTAAGCGTAATGATGAGTTTTATTTTGAATAATTTATTTTTACGTGTTTCTACGCCGGTCCGTCAAAATTTTGCTCGACATGAAACTGGTCCATAGCGTAAAAAATGGTTGCAGACCGCTGCCTTAAAGCATCATAAATCGACAAGAGAAAAAAGTTCCAGAGAGAAAATTCACGCAAGAATCGGGAGAACACGGAAACTCGTCGCAGAAGGTTAGAGGTGAGATTGAGACCAAAAACGTCAGCACTGTGAGGCACACAGAATGCATTATTATTATTAAAAGAAGCACAGAGGTCTTTAGATCATTTGGTATGTTATTCAAGAAAATGAAAATGTTAAAGAACAATAAAATACATTCCCAAGTGGACATGGAAGAGCTGAGGAGCCAAATGTCCCATTACTTTTGGTGCCTGAAAAAGTGGGAGGCATAAAGACAAACTGCTTTAATTCCTGGATGTAAATACCCTCAAACCTAAAGCTGAAAGTCTTCAAGTTAAAGCACAATGTTTCATTTCAAATCCACTGTGGTGGTGTTGAGAGCCCAAAAAGCTGAGAAATGTGTCGATGTTTTCAATCTTAAGTGAAGCATTGTGAATATGATGAATTCTTATGCAAACAGTATGTATAAATAAGTCTTACTTCAAATGAATCTTTACTCTGTATTCGAGTAGACGCACCGCCATGTCTCCAGAAACATTCACCCGTCGATGGTCAAAACGTTCAATCTGTTTCAGCGATCGGGCTTACCGACTCGTCCAAGGTGAAGCGGTGGTAGATGCCGGCTGGCAGGGTAATAAGGTCACCCGTCCTCATGGCAATTCTTATCCAGCGGTCCTCTTTGTCTCTCACATCGAAGTAGGCCTGGCCATCAAGGATGTAGCGAATCTCATCGTCCAAATGTAAGTGTTCCTCAAAGAACATCTTTAACTGATGAGAGACAGAGGTTTTGTTTTTGTTTTTTCATTATCATACTGAACCGGCCAAACAGAAGGTAGTAGTACAAATGCAAACTAGAAATGGCAATTCAACCCATACCTATGCGTGAAAGAAAACCTCTAAAACTATTAGAACATGCCCATGTCTTACCCAAAACAGTCAGATTTATGGATGAAGCTTCCAGGTTACCTTTTCCTCATAATTTGGCAGTGTATTCTTCTCAATGGTGATGATGTCCATGTAGGAGTAGCCTCGCTCTTTCCTGATACGCTGAAGTTCTGGGTCTGTTTCGTAGATGTCAGCATTCAGCTGCAATAACGACACAATATTGTATAGCTGCTAACGACTCCAGTCTATCAAATACTATTGAATACGCACAAAACGTTTTCTATATTCAGCTTTCGGGTGAAGCTAAAATCCAACATTTATGTTCATCCTGAAATTTCACCCAGAAGCCCAAAACTATATTCCAAACTATTTCTGAGGAGTCCAAGTGATTCATGTGTAATTGTGAGTTTCTTTCCAGTTAGTAGTGATGCAGGTAAAACTGCAGTCTCCGTTCAGAATCAGAATCATCTTTCTGATGATTTCAAGTACTCAATCCTGCAATCGATCTCAAAGCAGTGGCACCACGCCAAAAATGTCCCACTCATTCAAAGTTCGGCAAATCTCGGCCACAAAGTCTGTGCAGGATTTTTTAAATCACATATTGTCATTACTCCTGCCCGATGACAGCTGGGATAGGCTCCAGCACGCCCGCGACCCTAGTGAGGAGAAGCGGCTCAGAAAATGGATGGATGGATATTGTCATGACTGTAGCAAAACAGTTACCTTCCAGTGCAAAACCCCAAGGTGTTTTAACTCCTCCAACGAAACTGGCCGATTCGGCTCGAGCTTGTGCGACTTTCTCTGGTCTTCGTCGGAGTTGTCCATGTACCAGGCTTCCATGGCCATATTTCCAACTCGTCCAACAACAACAACACGCGAAGCAAAGTTTAGCTCAAATGTGTGCAACAATGGCGACGCGTGGTGCGTTCACTTACCCTCCGTCTAACTGACATTTGAATGCCCGCATGAAGACTGCTGCCGATGCCAACAAACATCTGTACATACTTTTTGTTCAGTAGTGTTCGTGATATTGTCTGTTTGAACGAGAAGAAAAACAGTTCGCGGATATTTTTTTACACGGCGCGAATAAACAATAACTTCCGACGAGGATGGGATTCGAACCCACGCGTGCAGAGCACAATGGATTAGCAGTCCATCGCCTTAACCACTCGGCCACCTCGTCATGCGACCCTACACGTAAAAGCCTTTTTAAGAAGCGTTTATACGAATACAGGATGAGCTCACCTGTTTTGAATCGCGACGTTAGTGCAAGAACAGCATCACTGGGCAAGAGAAAAAAACTCCAGTAAAGGGAAAAGATAAACGCTGTCAGAAATTACACATTCTGTCCACAAGGGAGCGCCAAATATCAACGCATGCTTATTTAGTTGGTTGAGCTGACATTACGCTGACAGTCTTAATGATCTGAGAGCCAAAATATTGTACACTCTTAATGTGGCATTGACACGTTAGTGTGGGTGTAAGAGCACATCTAACCGGGGGCCGTATGGTCAGCGTGGGGGGAGGGCGTACATTCTGCGACTGAATGAAATTTGTATTTAGTTTATCGGTCAACAACTAAAACACGCGCACACACACACACCATTAAAGGCCCTCCTGTAAAGTGAATTCGGATATTGATGAGGTCAGTAAGTGTCAATCAAGGTTTGTCTACGTGTAAGATCTAAATCAAGTTTATCTCTTGATGCATCGATAATTGTATTTATAGGGAATTTACGGCTTCGTTGTTTATATCAATAATGATTTAAGTTGAGGGTGAACAACCAAAAGGCGTTGTATCTGTTCCATCCAAGATTTGTTGTACCTTAATAAACTTACTAGCGAGATTGAAACAAAGAAATGGATTGAAAAAGTACAATGAAAGGAATTTTGGTTGTTTGGGGTGAATGGGAAATAAAACAATGCTCCACAAATTTGTGAAATTATACAAAATTATGACAATTGGGGTAGACAAGAAATGTATTTTTGATTTGGATGGGCAACATTCAAGTTTTACGTTTGTATGCATGGACATGTTATGTCAGAAAAGGTCGAGGACTGGCATCACAAAAGATAGTCGATTGCAAATGCAAACTACGGGTTTTCCCCTTCAGTGTGTGCCAGACGATCACCAAGCATGTCTACGACGAGATCCTGCAGCATTTGCTCCGTTCAGAGTGAGAAGAGAGTTCTGCCAGGAATAGTAGTGGCTATGTCAGCATGACAACACACCTGCTTACGACGCCCTGAGCATATGACTGTTCTTAGCAGAGAACATCGCCTTACTGAAGCAACCTCCCAACTCACCTGTGGTTTTTTTTCCCCCTTCCCAAGCCCATGGGGGTCATCAAGGGGACAAGTTTTGACGATCTGGATGACATCGAGATGGCCGTGGCGACCGAGCTTGTTAAGGTCCCGGAAGAAACCTTCCTGGAGTGCACTGGTGTGGCAGTAAAAGCTGGGAAAGTGCGTTAGACTCCGAAGGGATTACGGAGACAGGCAAAACTTATAGTTAGGATTTAAAATATGTAATTTATGACACCAATCCTGGTCCCTTTCTGACATATTTCATATGTACATTGAGGACACGTGTGCATGTGTGATTTGGCAAATTTGTTTTGGGGACAATTCAACAAATATTGTTAAAGCTTTGATAATATAGGGGGGGGGGGGGGGTTGTTTCATTTGTTCTTTAAAAAAAAAAAAAAAAAAAAAAAAGATTCTGTTCTGGGTTTTAGAATCCTACATTTCCCACCACCAATGTTTTTGTTTTATATGATCATACCAAAATAGCCAACCCACCCAGCGTTTAGTTTTACATTCATTGCAGACCCAATTTAACTGAATGTGAATTTAACAACACAGGTGGGCAAACGATTCCGTGCAAATAAGGCAAAACACAGCCAGAGGGGATCAAACATTTATTTTACCCTTATTAAAAGTTACAATAAAACCATTAACATCTTCAAACGATAGCAAAATAAAGAGAACCAAAACATATTTACAGAGAAAGTTTTGCAGATAAAAAGCTCACATTTTGTACACAATCCCAACCCCTGCATCATAAACTCTGAAATGTGGACACTGCAATACTTAAGCTTGAATGGGGATTTTAGCCTGAAAAAAAAAAAAAAAAAAAAAACTCCAAATACACAAAAACATTGACCTTCTCCCACCTCCCCTCAAGTGTTTTCTTTTTCCTATACATGAGAAAATACTTGAAATTTGTGGGTACAACATAGGAATGTGGAGTTCTAAAAATTAATAAAATCATTTGAAAGGTTTTACGCAATCCTTTAACAGTCATTTCGAGTGAAGGAGCTGGTATGCCCCGCTCTGCAGCGACGGCAATCGTTAGATCCCAAAACGAGACAAAAAAAGATCAAATGTTATAGGGCTGCCACGCTCCGTGAAATGGGGCTGGGGGAAAGTCAGTACTGTATTCCTGATTCACTCCACCTCCAGGTCATGACCTTCTCCACATGCCAGTCTCTGTGTGTACCATAAGGGGGAGACACTTTCATCAATTTGAGGGCCCGGTGAGATTCCGTCTGTCAAAGAACTGATTTTATAAAAAAAAAAAAAAAAAAAAAAAAAAAAGGCAAGTAAACTGTTGGTTGAATCAGCAAATGTGATATATCCGTTTGTCTTCTTTTGTAGTTTTTTTTGTATAACTTTAAGAACGTGGCATGAGTCTCTCATATATATTTATATACTATAATCTTGGAAAATTAGTTCAGTGGCTGGGGCACGATCACTCCGCACTGGCGTCACCCTCGGGGGCCGCAGGTGTCGTTCCCTCAGCGGGGGCGGCGGCGGGGGCGGCCTCCTCGGCTGGAGCGGCCTCCGTGGCTGGAGCGGCCTCCTCGCCGTCCTCGGTCGCTCCCTCCGGAGCGGCGGCATCGCCCTCCTCGGCTTCGGCGGCCGGCGTCTCGTCTTTGGCTTCCTTGGCCGTGTGGCCATTCTCCTCGGGCTTCTCCTCGCCCGCGGGGGAGGTGGCCTCCTCCTTGGCCTCCTCGCTGCCCTTCTTGCTCTTCTTCAGTGAGATGCCCTTGAACTTGAAGGAGTTCTTCAGGGAGAACTTCTTTTTCTTCTTCCCGTCCTTGGGGGCCTCACCCTCTGCCTTGGCGGCCTCACCGTCTGCCGCGGGAGCGGGCTCAATGGCATCCCCGGCGCAGGCCTCTCCCTCCTTAGCCGGTTCGGCTGTGCCATTGCCATCTGCGGCGGCCACATCCCCGTCAGGCTTGGCAGACACATCGCCGTTGGTCTTGACATGGCCGTTTTCCTGCAGAAGAGAGGACTTGTCAGTCAAGTAGACAAAGTGACTCATGTGGCACTGCTAAAAATGAAATTCCCCATTCGCTCGGTTTCCCAGTTAAAATTGAGCAAAGCTGTTGC
The DNA here is from genome assembly GCF_024500275.1 of Phycodurus eques. Classification (NCBI taxonomy): domain Eukaryota; kingdom Metazoa; phylum Chordata; class Actinopteri; order Syngnathiformes; family Syngnathidae; genus Phycodurus; species Phycodurus eques. The sequence goes on along the minus strand of NC_084538.1, from coordinate 17,305,751 downwards.
TCTTGACTGACAGTTTCCCCAAAAAAGGGGGCGGAGGAGCGGTTAAAGCTGCATGCACCACCTCCATCGGCCGCGCGGAGGCAGTAGTGCTGCGTCTGCGGTTCAACGTTAAGGAACAAAGGAATTCCCTCGTCACAACTGTTCTCTCCATCAGTTTGGCCAAAATCCTGTTTGGCTTTAATGCTCATCTATTGCATCAGATTTGATTTAAAACAATAAATAAATTAAAAAAAAACCCAAAACGGCTCGTTTTCTGTTATGGTCATATCCATTTTCTGTTATGGTCATATCCATTTTCACTATCCAACATGTTGGTTCCATTTAGCTTTTTGGCGTTTTCAGCGCTCCTCCCCTCATATTGAGAATTCCCTGCATTCAATTCAAAACTTAAAATCTCTCTCGATGAAACGAGAGCGTTTTATCGAGCAGGCGCATATCCGCGCTTTTGTTTGCAACTCGGCCGCAAAATGTGGCCCCAGCAGAGGACATTTGCATCCTTTCCGCTGCGCATCTTTTGTTTGACCGACAGCAAACGTTCCCGTCGGTTAAAGCAAAACCATGCGCTCAAACGTGTTTGAAGTCGCCTATACATTTAATCGCAATCTGTCATTTGGGATGACGTTTTTTGTTGTCGTTTTGAGTGAATTTCCCTCGTGGAACCGGCAGCCGCAAGGAACAAAGGCACGGTCGGTGCTCGCATTTACCACACGACAACTCACTTTTGTCCGTTTAATGAAACAAAATGGTGGTTCGGAATGTAGCCGAGCAACAGCTTGACAGCGCCGCTCCAAGCACGCCGGTGGTGGGCGTTGGGTGCCATGTGACTCCCTTTCGGTTCGGTCCAATTTACTCACCTGGCCGTTGGCTTTGGCGGCGGCAGGGTCGGCGGCGACGTTCCCCTCAACAGCTACATCTCCCTTGGACATGTGGGCTCCCATTATTGTTTTTTTAAATATATCTATATTTTTTGTAACCGTTAGATGTTCTAAACAAACAGAAAAAGAAAAATTTCAATTTTTTTTTTTTTTTTTTTTTTTTTTTTTTTTGCGAAGCTTGAAAAAGTCCAGCTCTGTGAAGGAGTGAGATGTCGCCAAAGAGCGAAGAATCCTTCTTGCGCCTTGGACTGTGCACAGACACTGAGAAGGTGCTCCCACTGTGTCTTCGAAAACCACGTCGGCTGAGCTCAAATTAAAGGATCTAAGAGACACGACGGTGGCTATTTCAACCGCCTCCAAATCGACCAGAGTCTCCTCCCACGGGCGTGTCGGCAGGGCCGCATCCAATGTGATGCCTGGGGATGGGCCACGTCACTCCAAACTGGCTGGATTTGACACCTTCTAGATAGGATCACTTGTTGAATGGCTATTAAGTTCTTAATATTTGCTCTTTCGCACATTAAATGCCTTCACAGAGAGGCAGAGAGCGCAGCGTGTTGCAAAAAAAAAAAAAAAAAAAAATGAGAGCCCGTAACAACAACAAAATCATTTTCACCATTTCATATAGTACCTTGATACACGTGTTTGTGTGCAGCTCGTGCATATGGCACACGGACACGTCACTGCACACAAATATGCCTCGGCCTCCACGGCTTCGACAACAGTACAGAACAAAAAAAAAAACAACAACAAAAAAACAGCTAATTCAGCTAAGTCGACCACAAAAATTGGTCAATTCAAAAATTTCTGTCTCGAGGCATTAAAAAGTATTAATAAGGCCGCCCGGAACCACTGTTCATGGTCACTGTCCATGTTTACTGCACGGACATTTGTTGCAGACGGACGCACTGTTGGGCCAGTGGAAAAGCATTGCTAAAAATGAGGAGCGTCTGTAAGTGATTTGAAGACACTATTTGATGTGTAATTTACATGTAACATGATGTATAAGTGAGCTTCCCCCCCCCCCCCCCCATCTAAAATGGTCATTGCTAGTGTGATAATGCTAATCGCAAATGCTAAGATTTTTAATAAAGGCTGTTTTTGTGGTCTCAAATTCTGTACAGATTATTAAAAAAATATATATATATATGTTGCCTTAATAATCAGGGGCTAATTGGCCATGATGATGAATCCAGATTATATATATATATATATATATATATATATATATATATTGCAAGGTTTCGTTGGAAAACATCTCTTACCTAAAGCAATAGACAATTGCATTGCATTACATAGTGACATTATGTCAAGCTGGGTCAATATGGGTCCCGTGCATGTGATTGTCCATACTTGTTCTATGGTTTTGGCCCAGCATCTACCCAGTTATGGGTGGAGAAACTTGGTGTGGGGGTGGTTATTATGTAAATTAGCCAAACTGTAACATCATAATTTTCAATATTCAGAACGACTCTCTCACAGACACATTTTCATTAATAGGGAGACAACAGATAATTTAGTTTTTAAATTTCACACTTTATGTGTGGGCAGCCACGCCATAGACCCACCAATGTTTATAAAAACCATTAAAAAGTCAACTTTAAGTTAAATATCCCCTCTTAGGGTACTCCCCGAATGACAAGATATAATACATTTCGCTATCGTTCCCCCTTCTTTTAATCAGAGAGAAGATGGAGACTGGAACTGAACAAATGCCCCAAATATTTCTGGGTAGCAGTTTTTGATTGGTCCAAAAAGAAACTGTAATGTTCTCTAAATAACAGTCATTTGATTACATAACAGCCAGCTTCAATTTATTAGAAGCCACTGTTGCTGCTTTGTCATAAGCGCAGACAGACATGACAAGGTGATTTGCACAATCACAGCACTGAACCACAAAAGTTTGGTTGTCATCCAATGGAATTTGGTCGATAGAATGCAGCTTCTGCCCTGATCTCAAGTCCTTAGTCTTAATTCTTGCACATTTAAATCAAATCACCCCCTCTTTCCCATCACTAAATCCCCATTTTGATCCAACGTTAGACGACCAGATAAAGATGCCCTCTTCTTGTAGTCTTTACTTGACTTAATTAATTTATGATTTCCTTCGCATTATCTGAGGAATCTCTGTCTGACATTCCAAGAATCCAAAAGCACAAAGATCACCCCCTTCCATTTACACATACCCACACACAAACATGTCACAACCGTGGAATGTGAGGCATGCATATGGCACCCAGAGAATGATCGCCATCCTTTCACTGCGCTGAACTGAGTGGAATACACCCTGAGGGGTTTTAAGTCTGTGAACACCCTCTGCCGCCCATTTTTACCATCCTCCATCCCACTATACATTCCCCCAAAATGAGTCATGAGAGAGAGCAACATGGTCCAAAGGCTCCTTTTTGCTCCCATCCCACCTTCCAGGGTATGTCTAATCATATCCTTGGAATTTCTCTGATGTGGGCCTCTGTGAGTGGACTCTCTACCAGGATGAGGCTGAAAAGGTTGAGGATGTTGAATTTCAAAGCGCTTTGTCCTGGTTTGATGATCACAAAACTCAAGAGACTCACAACTGTATTATTATTTCTGTTTTGGCCTGTCTAGTCATGTTTTAATGCCCAAAAATATTTTGGAGTAGTAAACGATGATTTGACACGCTAAATTGGATAGCAGCATGATGAAATAGTGGTTAGCACGTCTGCCTCACAGTTCTGAGGTTTGAGTTACGATGTAATCCAGCTTTCCTGTGTGGAGTTTCTGTGTACTATGGCTTCTCCCCCACATTCCAAACAATTAATTAATTAATTGAAGACTCTAATTTGCCTAAAGGTGTGAATGTTTGTTTGTCATGCGATACCGTGCAATTGGCTGGCGACCAATCCAGAGTGTACCCCTCCTCTTGCCTCAAGTCAGCTGGGAAAGGCGACAGCTCACCCGCAACCCGAATGAGGACAACTGCGATAGAAATCGGATGGATGCGTATTCAACTGAAAAAAGACTTTGCTTGTAGCACTCACAACCTGATGTTGAGGTCAGCCAATATTGTGCAGCTGTTGTACCTCAGAGTTCTGTATAAACTGGAGGAGAGGAAAAAGTATATATCAGAGTGCTATGTCTGTGCCAATGGTTAGTTTATAGAAGCCTTCTCCAAACTTAGGGTCATTACCCAAAATGGGGCCCTGTTCTGATTTTACTGGATTGGCGATTGTCAGAGTAAAATGCTGTGAGCTATTTTATTGACCATCAAGCAGAAAAATATTTCCTTGGCAAAATACTTTTTGATTCATGTTTGTAATAAATTTACGTTATCTTTGTTGCTTTTTATTAGTTTATATAACACTGTGCAAAAGGCTTGGAACCCCTTTAGCTGTGTAGTTTTAATGATCTTTTTTTTTATATAAAGAATTGTTTTTGCCAGTAAAAACTGCAGTAGAACAGATAATTGTAGAATCACACAAGCTAAAAAAAATACTAGCATAATTTATAATAATAATAATAATTAAAAAAACATATTTGTCTAACTGTGGCGGAACGGTGGACGACTGGTTCGCACATCTGCCTCACAGTTCTGAGGGCCGGGGTTCAAATCCTGGCCTCACAAGTGTGGAGTTTTCATGTTTGGGGTTCCAAGCTCTCCTTGGGCTCTTGTGTGGAATTTACGTTCTCCCCATGCTTGCGTCAGTTTTCCCCAGGTACTCTGGCTTCCAAAAATAAATGCACAGATTAGTGAGTCCCATGAAATGGCCAACAACAGGACTGATGGACTAAAAAGTAATTAGGCTACTGCCTAAAGTACTTACTGAGAGAAATGACACTGAGCATCTAACATTGATTCACTACACACACTTTTACGACACATTTTGATGAAAAGGCCTGATTTCCTTGAGAAAAATGCGACTGTGGCTGGCGGACTTCCTCTGGCCTTGTCTGCCGACTTATTTTTGTCACGTTTCAAACGCTGCTTCTACTCTTCCTAGCACTCTTTTTTCCCTCACTCAGAGTGAGTCAATGGTCTTGTTTGTGTGGTTGCCCGTTTTTCATGGCCCGACTCGGGATAAGCGTTAAAATCAGATAAAAGGCCTCTATTGTGTGATTAGCCTCTCAATGGATGAGCATGACAAGTAGGAATGATGGGGGAGGGGCCAAGGGATTACTTTTGCATGCTAAAAGTTATCTTTTAGGTGTTATGGATTTGATGAAATGAATAAAAGCAACGGTTTGGATTTAGAAAATGTTTCCTATTTTCATTTTCAACAAACACCATCATTTGCACTGTTTTAGAGGATCATAGTATTATCTAGTATTATCTATAGCATGGTTCACCCAACTTTTTGAAACTGTGAGCTAGCTCTTGGGCACTGATTAATGTGAAGGGCTACCAGTTTGATACACACTTCTGAGATAACAATTTTGCTCAAAATTATTTTGGAGGAAATCCCCAAATAATCTCCTCATCGGCACTGTGCCCGCTATCTTGTCTCTGCGAACGCCATGGTTTGGGCATGCACTCAGCTACAATAATGACATTTGAACTATAATATATATGTATATTTTAATATATTTATTTATTTTTAGAATAGCAATACAAAAAAAATGACGCATCTCACTGGTGCGCTATTTTTGAACTGGCCCACGGGCTATTCATGTCATTTTTGGGGACCATCGAATGCTCGTGGGTACCTTGTTGGTGACACCTGATCGAGAGAAGTGATTCCTAACCAGTGTGCCATGAGAAATCATCTGGTGTGCTATGGGAAATTATCCAATTTCACTTTTTCCAAAGAGAAGAAACGTTTTTCCAATAAATGGCAGAAAGTAAATACTAGAATAGAATAGAAAATAATAGAATATAATAGAATATAATATAATAGAATAGAGCTTTATTGTCACTGTCACAGGATCAATCGGGGGGCAGATGCATTTCGCAGCTTGGTGGTAGAAGCTGTTTTTAAGCCTTGTGGTTCTATAGTTTAATGTTCTGTGGGGTTTTCCAGAGGGGGTGTGGGCATGAAGTGAGCGTCTGGGGTGAGATTTTATTTTTTATAATTCCCCTGGCTTTCCACATTAATTGGCCAGTGTAGGTGTCCTTGAAGGGTGGGTTGTGTACCTCCAATCACCCACTCTGCTGCTTTCACGACCCGCTGCAGGCCCTTCACAGTACAGCTGCTGAACCAACTTGTGCAGCAGTAGGTCAGGAGGCTCTCCATGTTGGATCTATAAAAGTTTATCAGAAGGTATTAGGGGAGCTGAGCTTGGCGTAGTTTCCTGAGGAAGTAAAGTCTTTGACGAGCTTTCCTCACCTGATGGGAGATGTTGGTCACCCAGGTCAGGTCTGCCGAGATGTGGACTCTGAGGAACTTGAAGCTTTCCACTCTCTCTACCTCCTCGTCATTGATAAAGAGGGTGGTGTGCTCAGGTCTTTCGGATTTCCTGAAGTCCATGATCATCTCCTTTGTTTCAGTTGTATTCAGTCCTACAAGGGTGGTGTCATCAGCAGATTTGACGATGGTGTTGTTGTTGGGGTGAATGGGAGAGCAATCATACTGTGTGTAAATAGGAAGTAGAGGAGGGAGTTGAGGACACACACTTGGGGTGTCCCCGTATTCAGGATGAGAGTGCGGGAGGTGTTGTTTCCCATCCGGACCATCTGGGGTCTGTTGCTGAGGAAGTCCACTATCCAGGTGCACAGTGAGCTGCCGATGCCAAGGCTGTTCAGCTTTGTACCTAGTTTTTAGTGTACAACTGTTTTAAATGCAGAGTTGAAATCCACAAACAGCATTCTCACATAGGGGTTAGCATTATCCAGGTGTGTGAGGGCTGTGTGGAATGCTGTGTTGATAGTGTCTTCTGTTGACCTCTTTGCCCTCTATGCAAACTGGTGGAGATTGAGGTCATTGGGAAGAGCGTCCTTGATGTGAGAGAGGATGAGTCTCTCCAGGCATTTGGTGATTATGAGTGTTAGAGCGAATGGGTGATAGTCATTCAGTCAGCTAATTGTGTTCTTCTTGGGTACTGGGACAATGTTGGTTGTGGGGACTACAGATGGGGACTACAAACTGCAGTAGCGAGAGGTTAAAGGTGATTGTGAAAACCTCTTTTCTCGCGTTAACTCTGCGCAGTGTGGCTCTTACCTGGTACCGCTACAGCTGGATGGTAGCGCCAGTTTAACTGTGTATCCACTACCCACCCCTGTCCTGCATGCTTCCCCTCCTGTCCAATCCTATATTGTCCTGTCCTTCCCTCAAAAAGTGTAGTACTACTGACTCATACAGCACTCAAATCCAGTGTGTCATTGTACTAGGTATAGAATGCTTTACTTTCCTCATCTTGTTTACAGCTACTGCTTTGTCTTTTGCTGTCTTCTTTTCCGATATTATTTAGTTACCTTCACTCTCTCTCCTTTTTGTTTTTTCTTTCATTCCCCTTTAAAACTTTATTCGACCGAACGACTATAATTCTCAATAAATATCCATCAGAATACAAATAAACCACAGTGGCAGCTTAGAAAGTCCGTAGTGACACAACAAAACTGTTCCAGCATAAAAGGGATACTGAACCTCCTTTCTGCTTGACCTAAGAGCCGAACAGGACAAAACAGGACATTTTTGTTCAGATTTTTCCAATATAAAATAGGTACCTTGCCTAAATAAATGCTGGGAAACACTGATCTAGAGCATTCTAATACATATATTTTGAATGTTACATTTGCCTAGTAGTTCAAATGTGGAACATTTTGTAAACAACAATACAAATTGTTCAACATTCAGCAATTCATTTTATTTGCTGACCAGTGCACGTCATTGATGATTTTAAATTGTGCCTGTGTACTTTGTATATTTTCTTTTAGATATTTGTATTGCCTGACACCTAATTACAAAGACTGTCAGGTGCACAATACCCTTCACTGCTATGAAATGGGGTGTGTCCACTTAAAAGAAAGGCCTTTGTGATGCTAATTAATTTGAACAACTGGTTTATTGACTGCAAAGGGCCCTCACCAGCAGGCAAGCACAAAGCTGCACATGGCAGCCATCTTGGCAGGGGCTTGTGCAGCCGTATCTGTGGCGTCTGGCAGGAGGACGGTTAGAGCAAAGCAGGATGTCAAATGCTTGGCCAATATTGTGGTTTGGCTTGCCTCGTTGATGAATTAATTACTCACATGGACACTTAGAAACGTAAACTCCAAAGATACATGTAAAATCAACAGCAATTATTTTGATTTGTGTGTGTTGATGGTGGCACGGTGGACGACTGGTTATAGCACATCTGCCTCACAGTTCTGTGGGTTCAAATCCAGCCTCCTCTGTGTGGAGTTTGTACGTTCTCCCCGTGTCTGCGTTGGTTTTTGTCTGGGTACTCCGGTTTCCTTCCACATCCTCAAAACATACATTGTAGATTAGTTGAAAAAAACAACTCTAAATTGTCTCTAGGTGTCAATGTATGTGCAAATGGTTGTTTGTTCATATGTGCCCTGCGGTTGGCTGGTGACCAGTTCTGTGAAGGCTCCAGGACCCCCGTGACCCTAGTAAGGATAAGCTGGATAGAAAATGGATGGATGGATGTTCTGCTGATTTACACCCCCCACCGCACACACACACCCTCCCCTTCACTAGTCCAATCTCGCTTTGGTGGCAGATTAACGCATGATGCTACATACCCCTCCCAACATTTCTGCATGAGTACAGACATGCCACAGAGCCAGTTGCCGTGGTAACTAATGCTTCTATCCATGACTGGTTTTAAGGGCAGACATCATTTGGTGGGAAACCAGTCAAGGGCAAAATGATGATCTAATCATGTCTGTTTTGTTTATTTGAGATGACCCTCATTTCTCCATAATAATCATAAATTATTCTTTATAGTTGGAGACGGCGCATGTTTTTCACCTTTGTCGATCCAGGTGAGAAAACAGCAATACAAGTAAAGGGATAAACTGAGGGATTAAATGCCTTAGTAAGCGTTGATGAATGAAATAGAAGGCGATGATAGACGCTGGCTAGAGCTGATATGTGTGTGCCAGACGGGGGTTGTACAGTTGTAGGGCAATTCATTCCCAGTGGCAATGGAGCCGCAGCATTACTAGGTCAGTGTGCCATCATCTCATTCATCAATATCACTGCGTGCTCTTCCTCCTCCTCTCCCTCTCTGTCCCTTCTTTTTTTTAGCACTTGTTTTCTTTCAAAATACATACAGTACTGTTTACAGATTTAAACACCACTATTAAATTATCAATTTTCGAGCACATTATTCTGGATATGTACTGAAAATACAGTTTAAGATTAGTTTTTGACTGACTTTTTTTTTTTACAGTGTACAGCAGATAATTCTGTTCCTGATCTTCTCTTTTGGCACCTGCCTTTCATCTGACAAGAACGCATGCACCCATCCCATCCCTCCCCTCCCTCCCTCCCTCCCTCCCTCCCTTCCTTCCTTCCTTCCTTCCTTCCTTCCTTCCTTCCTTCCTTCCTTCCTTCCTTCCTTCCTTCCTTCCATCCATCCATCCATCTTATAAACAATTTATCCTCACTAGGGTCACGGGTGAGCTGGAGCCTATCCCAGCTGACTCTGGACAAGAGGCAGTGTACACCCTAAACTGGTCGCCAGCCAATTGCAGGGCACACATAGACAAACAACTATTCAGACTCAAATTCACACATCATGATGATTTAGCGCCTTCAATGAACCTAACATGCATGGTTTTGAAATGCAGGCAGAAGGAGAAGGTAATAAAATTAATAATATTTGATTAATAATAATTGATAATAAAATTAGCCTTCTGGCTAATTCTGGCTTTTTTAACCATGTGTATTTCATGTGTTTTATGAAATTGCATTGTCCCCTTTGAAATAAACTGATTAAAAAAAAAAAAAAAGGAAACCCACTGGAAGGCCAGAGCCCAGATTTGAAACCCCCAAAACAAAGTAACAACATAACTTAATTAACATTGCATTTTACATTTGCCCTTTACATGTAAACATTTTTTTATCAGAACTTCTAAGTGAAGAAAAACATTGCAATGAAAAATGGAAGCATACCTAAATATAAGACGATTACAGTGCCTTAGCAAGATAATAAAATCAAAAAGTGTAGTAATATACACTATAGTATATATATATAAAATACTTTTACGAAAGTCTTCATCACTGCTGATTGTAAGAATCAGTTAGCTTCGGCCCCTAGCTGAAAGTCCCATGCTACTCCTAACTAGCTTGGTTCAGCACAGGCAGATTAAAAAAAATATATTTTCCCTCCCCATTTACTTCCATTTTTATGCCAATTTTTAAAATGTTTTTTTTTCTTTTTTTCTTTTTTTCTTTCTTTTTGTTCTTTTTTGGGGATGAACCAACCCCAAGAACGTCTATTGGTGGTTATCCCGAAAATTAATAGCAACCTAATCATTTAGGGGAATTTAAGAACATTTGAGGGGCTGAAGTCCCCCTAAAATAGGCCGAACGACGACGGCACTGAATTGGATTCAGCCCGGGTCGATTGGTTATGTTTGCAGATCATGATCGGTCAACCCACGTGCAATCCAACTATTACACAAGCAGTGTTTTTTGTTAATATGTTTGTATGTTGTAATTTGTTTTACACATTTTGCAACTGCTACCTGCGATTGACTGGCGACCAGTTCAGGGTGTGCCCCACCTCTCGCCCGAAGATAGCAGGAATAGGCTCCAGCATGCCCACGACCCCAGTGAGGATAAGCGGTACAGAAAATGGATGGATGGATACTACTACTACTTTATATGAAGTCAAGGGATAAGATTATTATTATTATTATTATTAATATTATTATTGGCAGCATTTTGTTGAAATGTGCTTTAATTATATTGAATATACTTTTACATGGCAGCACGGTGGTAGACTGGTTAGCACATCCGCCTCACAGTTCTGAGGACCCAGGTTCAAATCCGGCCTCGCCTGTGTGATGTTTACATGTTCTCCCCATGCCTGCGTGGGTTTTCTCCAGGTACTCTGGTTTCCCCCCACATCCCAAAAACATGCATGGCAGGTTAATTGAAGACTCTAAATTGCCCGTTGGTGTAAATGTGAGTGTGAATGGTTCTTTGTTTGTATGAATCTGCCCTGCCATTGGTTGGCAACCAGTTCAGGGTGTACCCCGCCTTTCGCCCAAAGACAGCTGGGATAGGAAAAAAAATATGTAGAATTCTTTGATTACCGGTAATGGTAGCTGACCATGCTAACCGCCATCTTGCCTTCAGGCTAATGTTCGGCAAAGTCAATGTTGTTTCAGCTATTCCAGTTCATGAAACGAAAAGACTTTTAGTTCTCCGTTTGTCTTTGCACACAGTTAGGCGGTGCGAGTTGTTGGTATTTTGTCGGGATAGTCCCACTTTTTCATTGTTATTACCACTGCATCCAAAGTTTCTCGATACTCTGTTAACTTTTAGCCCTCATCTTTTTGATTGTAAAAATGTCAAAAGATTGAAAAATGTATAACGTAGCTGATCTTAACTGATTTCAGTTGTATAGAGAATACAAACCAACAAAAACGAATATGATTCAGTCTACTTGTCTTTCCGTTTCAAACCTATCTTATCCTCCAGAGCTCAACCCTCAACATGGCTGACAAACAAATACTGATCACGTTGTTACAAGGCAGCCAACACAGAGCCTCTTTTGTTTTGCTGTTCAGAAATACTGTAGCTGGCAGCCTAATAATCGTTTTTCGGGTAGACACAGAGACACAAGTATGAACCTCTTGCACACAACCAAGTGCGTTTATGCACACACAGACCCCCCACCCCAACACACACACATTTGGTCAGTTTGCCGCTTGCTGACTAACCACCTACTCCCCCCCCCCAAAAAAAAAAATTGGAGAAAAAAAAATCTGTGAGCTCATCACTCTCTCATGCTCCCATTAGGTTTTTTTTGTTTCCTGGCTTCTCAAAACTGAACCCCCAAACCATCTTCATTGTAATGCAGATTTAAGGATCAAATGGGGGATGGGTGCAGTGGGGGATGGGGAACAAGGAGGATGGTGAAGAGGCTGTGCTTGGTGTTAAGTATGACCTGGCAGCCCTGCTGTGCCTCTGGAGGCAGTCTGGCGTTAGCTTTAGAGGGGGAGGGGTTGCGTTTGGGGGGGTTGGGGGAGGGGGGGGGGGTTGGGCAAAGACAGAAAAATTAGCTCTTCTAGGGTTATCCCCTTCACACTCGGTCTGTATGCATGACTCAGGCATTGCAACTTCTTTGTATCTTCTGGAAATACATTTAACACATTTATAATGCAAGAGCAGAGAATACAATGTATGATTGTAACATAGCAGGGATTTGTCTCGACAAAGCAACCTTATTAAACTGAAAATGAACACATCATAATTCATGAATCACATTGAAGTGGAAATTAATGATTGGCTTTCTGACAGTAGCCTTGATGTATTTAGGGGACATTTACACAAGGTTGTTATTAACGGGGATAAGAACTGACTTCTTTTTTTATGTTTGATCATCTTACAGTTGTTGTGTTTTGGAGCATGCATCAAACTCAAGAGCTTTTGAAAATGACAAAGTCAAAATGAAAGTGAAACCCTTAACATTTCCACGTCGATGCTGAAACTAGTGAATGTGTGTTCAGCATAAGGCATGTATGCGCAAGTCCGTCAGACACAAAACAACTATGGCAAGCAGTGTGGGCATTTATTTGATAGCCTACTAATGCACTGAAATGTCCATGTAATTCCATGTAACACATGGATTCCCAACCACTATTTACAAGCAACTGACATGTTTTAAAGTATGATAACTGAGTTATGCGCTTTAAGATCACACATTCTCTATATCCATCCATCCATTTTCTGAGCTGCTTCTCCTCACTAGGGTTGCGGGCATGTTGGAGCCTATTCCAGCTATCATGGGGCAGGTGGTACACCCTGAACTGGTTGCCAACCAATCGCAGGGCACATGCATACAAACAAACAACCATTCGCAGTCACATTCACACCTACGGGCAAATTAGAGTTATCAATTAACCTACCATGCATGTTTTTGGGATGTGGGAGGAAACCGGAGTGCCAGGAGAAAACCCACGCAGGCACGGGGAGAACATGCAAACTCCACACAGGCGGGGCCGGGGATTGAACCCCGGTCCTCAGAACTGTGAGCCAGGCGCTCTAACCAGTCGGTCACCGTGCCTCTACATTCTCTATATATTTGATTTAAAAATCACATAAGGTTTTTGAAAAATGCAGCGACAGTTGCATGTGTTTTGAATTAGCTTTTATACCACCAGACACCAGGTTGTGTAAGTATTATTGTTATGTTACGTGTTAATGTAATGTCTCTGTTATGATCCACTCTGACTTACACTGTTGATGGTGCACTGCTTCCTCCTCCTGAGATGTCGGCTGGTGGACGAGAATTTGCTCAAAGCCATCCAGAAGTCATTTTCCATGGCCTCTTTGAACTCCTCCCACACTCAGGTTTTTGCCTCAGCGACCACCAAAGCTGCATTCCGCTTGGCCAGCTGGTACCCATCAGCTGCCTCTGGAGTCCCACAGCCCAAAAAGGTCTGATAGGACTCCTTCTTCAGCTTGACGGCATCCCTTACTGATGATGTCCACCAATGGGTTTAGGCATTGTCGCCACGACAGGCACGAGCCACCTTACGGCCACGGCTCTGGTCGGCCGCCTCAACAATGGAGGTGTGGTCCACTCAGACTCAATGTCCCCCACCTCCCCTTAGATGTGGGCGAAGTCCTGCCAGAGGTGTGAGTTAAAAGTCCTTCTCACTTGGGACTTTGCCAGACATTCCCAGAAGACCCTCACAATACATTTGGGTCTGCCAGGTCGAACTGGTATCTTCCCCCACTACCGGACCCAACTCACAACTAGGCGGTGATCGGTTGACAGCTCCGCCCCTCTCTTCACTCGAGTGACCAAGACATGCGGCCGCATGTCCGTTGACACGACCGCAAAGTTGATCATCGAACTGTGGCCTAGGGTGTCCTGGTACCAAGTGCACGTGTGGACACCCTTATGTCTGAACATGGTGTTTGTCATGGACAGTCCGTCACAGAGCACAGAAGTCCAATAACAGAACACAGCTCGGTGTCTCACTGTCATTGCCCATGTGAGCGTTGAATTCCCCCAGTAGAATGAGGGAGTCCCCCCAGAGTGGAAGAGAGTCAAACACCTCTTGAGAAGACTGGTACCGGAGCCCAGGCTGTATGTTGAGGTCAGCCTCACTATGTCGAGTCGGTATTTCTCCATCTCGCACACCAGCTCAGGCTCTTTCCCTCCCAGAGAAGTAACATTCCACGTCCCTAAATCCAGCTTCTGCAGCTGGGGATCGGACTGCCTAGGTCCCCGCATTGGGCCGCTGCCCAGCTCACACAGCATTGGCCCCTCCCGCAGGTGGTGACCCCATGGGAAGGGGAACCCATGATGCCTTTCATGCTGTGCCCGGCCACCAGGCGCTCATCTTTGAGCCCCACCTCCAGGCCTGGCTCCAAAGGAGGGTCCCGGTGACCCGCGTTTTATTGTCATAGGGGGTCTTTGAGCACTAGTTTGTCTGGAGCCTCACCTAGGACCCGGTATATTTGTGTGATATATTTTATTTATTGTCCCAGACCTCTCTGTAGTGTGTACATACTGGGTGGTCAACCTCAAGTAACTTGTTGAATGGAATTTACAATACTGTAAATTAAGTAGGTATGTAGGGAAATACATTCATGCAGTTAACTGATGCCTTCCACTGTGCAACAAAATACTCAGCTCAGCTGGTGGAAAAAAAAAAGTTACATAGATTGATTCATTATTTGGTCATCATTTTGCTCCAATTTTCCATTTTGTCCATCTGCCATTGCAGCTGTGTTATCATGGACCATAAATGCAGTATTTTTTGTTAGTGACCTATTTATATGCCCCCCCCCCCCCCCACACACACAGAACATACACCAACCCTCTCTATCGCTTGCCCCAATTCCCTCGCTCTCATCCTCCAATTTTAACACTGTCTCATCACATGGAAATCTCTCAGAGTTCACCAATTCAAAGAGGATGGAGTTTTGTGTCTGTGTTGTTTGCATTTTTTGCTCAATCAATTTTCTTTGTGCAGAAGTGGTTTCATGCAATTATGTTCCAGAAATATCTTCTCAGAGGGTTATTTAGGTAAGGCAATATGTGGTAAGGTATAATATCAATCAATTTCTTATCCTATTAACCTTGTTTAGGGTTACGGCAGTGGGTGGAGCCTATCCAAGCTGAATTTGGGCAAAAACCACGTGTGCTTTAATTGATCCTGTTGTGGCTGACTGTGCTCGCAGTGTTACACCAACCCAATCTCAACTGGTCTGCTGAGACCTCTCCACCTGTTCCATGACAACTGACCCGCCTGGCCAGTTGAATGTGCACTAACCTCCTGTTACCTCCTTCAGAGCGAGTTTGGCGACGGTCTTGCTACTGCCTGACGATGATTGCAAGTGATTAAGGATTGATTGGTTGAAACGGGGCTTGGGGAGGGTGGGGTTTGGTAGTGTGGCGCTGTGGGAAGTTATTTAAAAAATGAGTCCCCTCAGGTTGACCAAAGATTTATTAAAAACGGTCTGTACTATTTTGTTGTACATTCACTCCTTGGCAGCATCTGAGTCTCGACCCTGAAGGATAAATACATTAAAACAAAACAGAATGAATATCTCCCACCAAGAAAGTACAACATGAAATACACCTGCTCCTGAGAGAAAAGGATGTAATCTCTTTGTGACTTGGCATAATTGAAATTGTTTACGTTCGCCTTGGGGCTCACTAACAAGGTTATCATAGGTCAGTGATGAGTACAAGTAAGCAATTTGAGTACCAACAAAACATCGGTCACATTTCCATTAGGGCTTAGAATTGCAGAATAACTTGCATTCATTCAATCATTTTCTTGACCACTTATCCTCACTAGGGGGCGCAGAATAACTTGTGATGCAATATTTTTCCAACAATAACTCGAATATCGCTAAACAGCTATTATGTGCCAAGTGATATACTGAGAGATAGATATCAAAATATCCCATTGGCTAAAGCAGGGAACACAATAAAATGTCTTCTCATTGTTTAGAAAAATGTAATTCACTGTCCATCATCATGTTATTTTCTGAGCCCCTTATCCTCACTAGGGTCGCGGGAGTGCTGGAGCCTATCCCAGCTATCATCGGGCAGGAGGCGGGGTACACCCTGAACTGGTTGCCAGCCAATCACAGACATACAAACAAACAATCATCCGCACTCACATTCACACTTACAGGCAATTTAGAGTCGTCAATTATCCTACCATGCATGTTTTTGGGATGTGGGAGGAAACCGGAGTGCCCGGAGAAAACCCACACATGCAAACTCCACACAGGCGGGGCCGGGGATTGAACCCCGGGCCTCAGAACTGTGAAGCAGACACTCTAACCAGTCGGTCACCGTGCCTCCTATAGTTTCTGATATACTATATCTTTGTCTCGTGAATATTGTTGCCTGACATTTTTATTGACATTATGTTTTTGTTGAGCAGTCATGTATCTGTTACCACCAAGCAGTTTGATTTGATTCAGTCAACAATTTTCAGTGTTTCAGCTGAAAAATAGCCCCAAAATTAAAAAAAAAAAAAAAAGAAAGAAAGAAAAGGTCCACAGATATCTAAAAAGCTTCCTGTGTTATGGAATAAGACTCTTTGGATAGATGAAAAGTCAAACATGGTCAACTTGTACAATTATAGAGAAGGTAAGGAACAGCTCATGATCCAAACCATACCACATCATGTGTCAAACATGGTACTGATTTGTCATGGGCATGCATGGCTGGTAATGGAACAGCGTCCCTTGTGTTTATTGACAATGTGACTGCTGATAAGAATAACAAGGTGAATTGTGAGGTGAAAAGGGCTACACTCTCTACTCGCATTTAGACAAATGCTAAAAAAAAAGATAGGAGGGCGTGTCACAATGCAGATGGATAATGACCCTTAACATACTAGAAGTGAAAGAAAATTAAATGGAAAACTCTTCAATGTGTCATGTAGCCTGATTTCAAGCCAATAGAGCATGATTTTTCTTACTGAGACTGAAAGTGAAAGCAGGGAGACTACAAACAGCCTGGGAGGTGGCTGGAGTGAAGGCCCGCCAGAACATCTCCAAGAGGAAACGTCAGGTTAATGAATTTGGTCATAGCAAGGAGAAATTTTGTTTTGAAAATCAGCCCAATTGGAGGTTGAGCAGTAGACCGATTTTATAGCTTTTCTGGAGGCATAAAGGCCTTATTGCTGAGGACATGTATGCATTCAGCATATGAGCAGGTGTTACTGGTGCACCTACATAATGCCTTCAAATATGCAAGGTAAGCTGATCAGGCACCATCGGCAGTACAGAGGATAATCGGCTTGAATCACTGATAAAAACTTATATATAATGTATAGAATTTGATGAGATGGTTGGTTCTTTATGAATGTCATTGGAGGATTAAAGCTTATAGACGTGTAACCTTTGAACATCACCTGTGTCACTGCAAGACGAAAAAAGTGATGTGATGCACACAGCAAGAGCAATGTGATTATTGCCCATTGCGTCCTGATTTTCTTCCCCTCCTTGTTTAGGTTGTTGCCTCAGAGATAGTAGCAGTTTTACCCTGGTATGAAAACAACTAAGCCAATTAAATATTCAAAAAATGTAATATAAGGTGCTTCACTGATCCCCAGAGGGGAAATTCAAGTTAGTACTCTATGTTAATGGAGCTATTTAACTGGCGGTTCCCTTTGACAAAGAATTTGCCCAGAAGACAGAGGATGTTAAATATTCTTCTCAATTTAACATTTCTTTCAGGAAATTAATTCCACCATGCCTTGTGTGATAGTGTATGAGAAATAATGACAGGATGTATTCAGTCTTCATATGCTTAATACTGTACAAACATAAAAATAAAGACCAAAAAGAGGAACTGCATTGTCACGGTTGGGTGAACGCAATAATATTGTCATACAGATTGACTTGGTATTTGAAAACAAATTTCTCCATTATTTTAATTCATCGTTTGCATAGTTATGATGTGATCTAAATTGATGTTTATGTCCCTTCTTACTTGACTAAATGGAGTTTGATTAAACACACTTGTGGATCAGTCTTTGCGCTCATTAAAAAATATTACCGGTATTTTTAGGGTCTTTCACTAGGTTAACAAGAGGCACATTTGAGGAGTATTACATGTTGTTTGTTTACCTGTTATATTTTAATTGCCATGTACAACCCCAACTCCAATGAAGTTGGGACATTGTGTTAAACATAAATAAAAACAGAATACAATGATTTGCAAATCATGTTCAACCTATATTTAATTGAATACACTACAAAGACAATATATTTAATGTTCAAACTGAGTACCTTTATTGTTTTTAGCAAATAATCATTAACTTAGAATTTTATGGCTGCAAGCACGTTCCAAAAAAGCTGGGACACGTGGCAAAAAAGACTGAGAAAGTTGCGGAATGCTCATCAAACACCTGTTTGGAACATCCCACAGGTGAACAGGCTAATTGGCAACAGGTGGGTACCATGATTGGGTATAAAAGGAGCTTCCCTGAATTGCTCAGTCATTCACAAGCAAAGATGGAGCGAGGTTCACATCTTTGTGAACAAGTGGGTGAGAAAATAGTCAAACAGTTTAAGGACAATGTTCCTCAACGTACAATTGCAAGGAATTTAGGGATTTCATCATCTACGGTCCATAATATCATCAAAGGTTTCAGAGAATCTGGAGAAATCACTGCATGTAAGCGGCAAGGCCGAAAACCAACATTGAATGCCCGTGACCTTCGATCCCTCAGGCGGCACTGCATCAAAAACCGACATCAATGTGTAAAGGATATCACCACGCGGGCTCAGGCACACTTCAGGAAATACAGTTCGGAGCTACATCCGTAAGTGCAACTTGAAAAAATGCGCAGAATGACTTCGCTGCTATTTGTGCAAATGTTAAAACTGTTTCGATGATACTCTATTCTGCAACGGTTCATGACTACCCCTGTTCACCTCATTAGTAAGTTGTAATATTACTGGACCAGCCTGGACACTCTGTTGTGTTAGTGCTAATATCTGGGCATCTGTTTATAATGTACATTCATTAGTTTGGTTTCAGTCAGCTGGGACAGGGTCCGGCTCACTCATGACTCTGTTGAAGTCGACGAGCACTACATAAAATGAACGAATGACTGCATTAACACAGACATGCATAATAAGACTTACCTGTCGCATCTTGAATCCCTGTTCTCTGAGCAATGTTTGTGTCGAATGCCGTAAACACAGTACAGTGGGCAAGTGAATGCACAAAGATTGTCGTCTTAAATGCTCCTTCTGGTTTTATTTTATTTTATGTAGTCCTTTAAATGCACAATGAGTTGAATTCTCACAAGATTTGATTAGCTGGGGCTGACATCTAAACTTAAGAGCCATCTTCCTCCCTTCACCAGCAATAGGCAGAATAACCTAATAAGGACTTCATGAGTTTCTTGCCTCAAGCAGTTTGGCACAAAGCTTACACTGTTTAGCTTGATGTACGGTTGTGCACTTCCAACTAGAAAAGGAGGAAGGCAACAGCTGATTATTGACATCTGCCTAAATGGAAAATGCTCAACAGGGCAAAGATTTACCAAACTTTTGGCCGATGGAGAAAATCAATTGGAGGTTGCACTCGTTTAACGGATGGGTGGGAAGAATTGCAATGGATACACACAAATCACATTGTTCTGGCCAAGGCCTTCCTAGGAATCTCACAGCGAGCGATGACTGTAGTGACAGAGCAGTGATGAAACCCAGTTCAGGTGTAGAAGGATTTCAAACAGACTTGATGTTTGAAAACTTGTCAGCTCCAGTGTTATGGTTTGCAAATAGACATGGCAGCTTTTCCTGTTTGCTTCCACAGTCTGCTGTCAGTGATATTAACTCCTTTGTCTTTTCGTAGAATGGAATGGACCACAGTAATCCATCATGAAACGTTTTTTTTCCATTGCCCACGCTGTCACTGGCTACTTTATTAAGCACCCCTGTAAGCTCTAAAGCTGAAAAAACTGCCTTTATAAAAACAGTAACGCTTTAAGTATTTTTTCATCATCATCATTTTATCATTCATCGTAATTTTTTTAGTTTGTTGTGTAGAACTGCACCAGACGCTTTTGACAAGTATTTCTAACACTTTGGTGATGGTGGAAACATATTTCAAAAGTGTGATGCACTGCTACAAACTGGATTAAAAGCCAAACTTTATTAGTTTTTTTTGTACTTATGGATTTCATATTATTTTGTAGGTGTTCCTTATGCTCACAAGGGTCTTCATCTGGAATAAGGCTATTCTCATGAAATACACTGACCAAAAATATTAACGCAACACTTTTGTTTTTGCTCCCATTTTTCATGAGCTGGACTCAAAGATCTAAAACTTTTTCAACATACACTAAGACCATTTCCCTCAAATATTGTTCACAAATCTGACTAAATCTGTGTTAGTGAGCATTTCTCCTTTGTCGAGATAATCCATTCCACCTCACAGGTGTGGCATATCAAGATGCTGATTAGACAGCGTGATTATTGCATGGCTGTGCCTCAGGCTGACCGCAATAAAAGGCCACTCTGAAATGTGCAGTTTTGCTTTATTGTGGGGGTCGGAAAACCAGTCAGTATCTGGTGTGACCACCATTTGCCTCACGCAGTGCAACACATCTCCTTCGCATAGAGTTGATCAAGGTACAATAATATATATTTTTAGTCATGTTTACCTGTGTTTTTAAACAATATTGTGTATTTTAAGTAATACATCCATCCATTTTCTGAGCCGCTTATCCTCATTAGGGTCGCGGGAGTGCTGGAGCCTATCCCAGCTATCATCGGGCAGGAGACGGGGTACACCCTGAACTGGTTGCCAGCCAATCGCAGGGCACACATTAACAAACAACAATTCACACTCACATTCACACCTATGGACAATTTTAGAGTCTTCAATAAACCTACCACGCATGTTTTTGGGATGTGGGAGGAAACCGGAGTGCCCGGAGAAAACCCACACAGGGACGGGGAGAACATGCAAACTCCACACAGGCGGGGCCAGGGATTGAACCCCGCTCCTCAGAACTGTGAGGCAGACGCTCTAACCAGTCGATCACCGTGCCGCCTATTTTAAGTCATGTTTACCTTTATTCAATGGATTTCTTTTCCTATAGTGTTCTATAGCTTGTAATCACATTTTACTAAGTATCACCTATTTTTATGAGGTTGGGTTCTGCCACCTACGATGGTCCCCCAGTAAGTGTCCTTTTTTTTAGCCTTTTGAAAGTCGGTAGTGGAGCTTATAGTGTTGCCTGAGGTTTTTTGAAGACCATTGTGTCGGGCCTTATTAAGAGGATCACATTTCTTTCTCAAAACCCAGAAGGGGTTGGGGGTGACGACTTCCTGTGACCGTGCTGCAAGCACCAAACCCTTTCAAAGATAAGCCCAAACAGATGGACCAGACAGAGGTGGAGAATTGACTTTTTCAAATGCTTATTTTCAGTTGAATCCCCCCTTTGCCTTTCCTGTTTACGCCATCACATATTTTGTTATGCTTCTACTTCCTTGGCTGATGAAGCTGATTTTTTTCTGTGTCATGCAAACTCCCACACATACTATTTATCCTCTCCTCCTCTGCTATATATTTCTCCTTGGATCTCGCACCTCACTTGCTTTGAACCTGCTCCAAAGTCTAAATCATACATGTTTGTGCTCTGTTGAGATACAGCCTCGACTCTCAGCTCCGACAAGCAGCACAAGCCTTATATCTTTGGACTCTCCGAGGTATGGGACAGAGGCGTCAGATCGCTCTGACTATGACCATCTGGAGAGTGTTAATGAAATCAAGGCAAATCAGACTCCTCAAGCAGTCACTGGCAGGAGCTCAGGGCTCAGGCGGAGAGATAGAATGGAGAAATGGAGCACAGAAAAAGACAATACAAGAGGAAAGGTTTGTTGATTTGTGTCCTTCAAATCAAAACAGATGCGCTGTTAAAGAGGTGGCACTTTTTTCCCCTACCACTCAAGTGATTTTGGCATTTTGTCTAACTGTAGAGCCTGAATGATCAGAAAGGAAACATTTTGATTGTGAGAAAGTGAGGTCCCCCCTTTTTCATTGCAAATGGCAGACCGTGAGATGTATGACCACAAAGCAAGGAAGGGCAGAGGGGTTCAGGGTCAACGAGGATGTGTGTACAATTAGCGTGTCTGGTGAATAGCCAAATGTGAGAGTGGGCTATTTGTAATGCTAACCTTTGACCTCTGGGTTCAAGGATGTCGTAACTACGTTTCCTCTCCCCTGTTATTCGTGTACATGTGCTCTCACATGGGAAATCGGATGTATTTCCTGGTTCAGAGACTCCCCTTAGTCACAGTGTAGTGGCTGACTGGGAAAATAGTGATAATAGTGGAGCAATGAGGTCAACCAGCCCGAGGATGCCCTCTCTCACTCGCTCTCAGCTTTGGCTGACCCAGATTGCATGGAAAGGCTGAAGCAGATCCTGGTCTAGCCCTTACAACCCCCACAGATCTGAATGAATTCCCTTGGACCCTAATCTGAGCCACACTTTTCTTTTTCTTCCCTATAAGATCTCGGAGTCTATTTTTGTAGACATTGCATCTGCGGCGGAGGGGAAATGCCTGAAGATCCTGAGTTTTGTGCAAACACAAGCCTACCTGATTCTGATTCTGAATGTGTTTGACAATTTGGCAGACCGGTCTGCACCAAGCTGGGCATTCCGGTGCAGCAGAGGGAGTGTTCTTGCAGATGCGCGTGGGGGAGTGACAATTTGGTGGCAGAAAGTCAATCTGAACTTGCGCCTGTTCAAACCACGTCTAAGTCCTGCCGCAGTAGGAAGAGTTACGCAATTCTGGTGAATTTTATCGGGGCGCAGGACGACAGATGCCGAGCTTCGTGAAAATATTTAAGTTGCCCACAGTTATCGCCAGCTCATTCTGTAAGAGTACCCGCTCACATTGTCTGTTGCCACACCATGGCCGGAGCAGTGACAATGCTCCACTCACGCACGGATCGCTGCAATTACGCATCGTCCTCGCAGGCACAAAAAAATGGTACCATGTCGCCACATGTCAAGAATGTTGGTTGCGCCACATTTAAAGGAGATGAAAGGAGTCGCTTTGCTTGGCAGTGCCTGAAGTTGATAAGTAGCAAAACGGACAAGTGGCGGTGAGCAACAATGGACAAATGACGGTGATCTAAAGCGTGGCTGAACTTAGTTAAAAATAAAAGGAACCAGTCGGCTCAGTGCAACACATGTACGAACCCTAATTCCTGTCAAGTTGGGATGTTGTGTAAAACATAAATAAAAACAGAACACAATCATTTGAAAATCCCTTTCAGCCTGTATTCAATTGAATACACTACAAAACGAATATATTTAATTTTCACACTGATAAACTTCATTCTGCATTGTTTGCAGTTAGTGAAAATGTGCCGATACAATGAATCTAGCCGCACAAAGTCAACACTCCTTGAATATAGTGACTCACTGGGTGACCAAAAACCAAACCACTGTTGTGCAGTTGAAGAGATGCTTAACAGCAAAGGTGTTTTTCCTGGAGAAGCAAGAACTTCTCAGAAAAAGAATTAAGTTCACGTAATTTAACCATTGTACATTATATATGACATTAACGTACATTACTTTATATTTGTGATACTTTATTTTGGTCTCCCGAAAAAAGATGGTTTTGGAGGTACAAGGATTTCGCCCAACACCAGTGATATCTGACTTAGTGATACTTACCAGGATCTTTTAGAATGGTGACCTCTGGCCAAAGGCGGATTACACCCTGAACTGGTCGCCAGGACACATAGAGAGGCATTAACATTTACACTGTCACTGAGTAGGAACTGAACCCACGATGCCTGCAACAAAGTCAGGCCATTGATTGCACCACTACTGGTGTAAAATATTGTTTCCTCAAAATTGTGGCAATGATAATCATTTTCAAAATGCATCCATACATTTTCAACACCGCTTATCCTGGTTAGGGTCACGGGGCGCTGGAGCCTATCCCAGCTTCGCGAGAAAAGCGGACTATACCCTGAACTGGTGTAAATTCAATAACACACCTGCATACAGTCTTTTGACACTTTCTCGTGTCATTACTAGCCAGAGGATCCATATTCAGCAAATAAAGATTAATGGGTAAGATGTGTGTTCTTTTGTAACATCGGTTTCTTTGTGTGAAATGTCTTGTCTGTACTTACCTGACTTACTTACCAAATAAACCAACAAAAAAGGAAGACAGAGGAAACATGAATCACATTGAGGGAAGTGTACAAAGATCAGGCTGAGGTAAAGAAAGACACAAGAGTCTGTTAATATCGTTGTTGAGCCGGCTAAATGGAAGACAACGAGGCAAACTAACAAGCTCGTATCCAAATGAGAGGAGAGGCTATAAATCCAGGTTGCTCTCGTTGACGGAATGCAATCAAAAGTAAAAATGGGATATGCGAGGGTGAAATTAATTTCTGAAGTAGATTTTTTGATCTGAAACAAAGCCAGACATCATCTAACAGATATTAGAAGCAAAGGCCAGGTGAAGGCGGTCTCATGCAACCAGGAGGGACAAAGTGATAATTAATACCAGGAGTTTGTTATTTAGAATAGAAGCCACTGAAGGGCTCCAGACACTCGGGGCTAAATAAGACAAGTCCCTAAAGTAAATGCTGTCATTCATCAAAGCACATTTTGCCTGATAGGAATATAACATGTATAGTCATTAATGAAACTCACTGAAAAAGAAGTGGAAGCTCACTGGCCCACACATCTATATACAGTACTTCAAGAAAAATCATCAGCAGTATGGCAAATGGAATTAGTACACTATGAACCACATAGCAGCCACAACCTATGATTACAGACCATACGTTTGGCTCATGATGGTTCAAAGTGTCTTCACTTATGGGTTCAGTCCAGTGTATTGGCAGTGTAAGTGGAAAATGGTTTTCAAACAAGAGTGGATGACACAGACCACAGCGTCTCAGAGCTATCTCCATAGTTTGGTTACTGTTTGGCTACATGAAAAGTTTAATGCACCTCCTTGTGTGATGTAGTTCAGTTCTACACCACTGGAGAGTTCAGCCACGATGAAACACTCCACTGTTGCTTATTTCATTGATTTTATTTATTCATGTTGGGCAGCCGCTCTATGATTACTAGTGTTACCACTTCACACTAAGTATTCGATAGTTTTTTGTTGAAATGTGCTTTAATTATATTGAATATACTTTTACATGGCAGCACGGTGATAGACTGGATGGCACATCTGCCTCATAGTTCTGAGGATCCGGGTTCAAAGCCCGGCCCTGCCTGTGTGGAGTTTGCATGTTCTCCCTGTGCCTGTGTGGGTTTTCTCCGGGCACTCCGGTTTCCTCTCACATCCCAAAAACATGCATGGTAGGTTAATTGAGGACTGAATTGCCTGTAGGTGTGAATGGTTGTTTTCTTATATGTGCCCTGCGATTGGCCTCTCGCCCAGATTCAGCTGGGATAGGCCCCAGCATGCCCCCGACCCTAGTGAGGATAAGCGGTACGGAAAATGAATGAATTAATGATTTTTTTTTTTATTGATACCCCTAGTCGTGTGCTGCAAGTACTCACTTGTTGCTGTAAAAACCCAAATTACACACATGAAAAAAATCTCTATTCTCTTCTTTTCCATGCTCTCTCTTTTTCTCTCTCTCTGTCTGTCTCTCCTTCTATCTATCTCTCATACATGTTCTCTATCTCCCTTTCTGTGCTAAATTGATTAGTTAAAGTCCCCTCTTTTTCTGATTGGTGTATACTGGTCTGTATAATATTGAATGAATATTTCTCAATTGCAAAAACACAAAACCTTATTTTCAGAACCAAATGCTCAGTGCCCTGAAGCCAGTGCCCTGTTTGTTGAAGTTTCACTATGGATAGAGACAATCAGAGAGACAGGCAGAGTAAGACTAAGAGGTGGTCCAGGAGGAAGAGGAGAGGGAGGAGTTATAATTAAAGGAACAATTACGTATTGTATTTCAGATGAAATACGGGCCACTTTCGTAGGCCATGTACATTACCACGGTTTGACATTGAGGGAGGCGGGAATGCAGGGAGTGCAGCCCAACCTAAGAAAATTCACTGTGTCCACCACAGTCTAAAGATTCTGAGATGTGAACAGGTAATTGCTTTTTTCATTAGGTACGAACAGCGCATGTTTATTGTATGACTCTCAGTGTCGTACACAAAATGGTGTTCCAATTTTCCATTATACTTGTAGGTCTAGTACTTTTTTATATTTTTGTTTTTTTTCATTGTAAGTAGTAAACAGGATTTATTTTGTTTTGCAAAATGCGTTGTTGTGAAAAATTAAAGTTATAAAGTATAAATAAATTTCTACCGCTTTATGATCTGTTCATTGTGTTTTCTTTTTTTCTACGTTGTGTGTAATGACTGTTCAGTGATGTTTTTTTATTTTGATTGACTTGGGGTCTGTTTTGAGGCAATAGCTTTGTTTTGCAGGAAGAATCGGGTTTTGTGAATTTAGCTTAAATTTTTGGATGTGTGTTTAAGGTATCGAGAAAATCGGTGGAGGTTCCAAGAAATGTGTTTTAGCAACTGTGAAAAACTGTAACTGTGTCTACCCTACTATATACTGTTTTAGCATGTCAATATCACGTCTGCCCCCCCAAATTTATTTAAACAACAAAACAAGTGGTGGACTTTTGCACACCATAGTACATGGGGGAAAAACATTTTTTTATTGTGCAACTGGGGTTCTTTTTGGGTAGTGGTGATTTGAGAAAAATTACAATACCAAGTGTACTGTAGCTATGTCAAATCCCACAGGAGTGCATCCAACAAAAGCTTCTGAAAAGTTGTATTTTTTTATGTTTGGAATGGATTACGGGCAAAAATAAAGAGCTGTTACAAATGTGTATCCATTTGTGTGGACACTGTGCTGCCAC
The DNA here is from genome assembly GCF_024500275.1 of Phycodurus eques. Taxonomy (NCBI): domain Eukaryota; kingdom Metazoa; phylum Chordata; class Actinopteri; order Syngnathiformes; family Syngnathidae; genus Phycodurus; species Phycodurus eques. Next base: position 17,278,890 of record NC_084538.1, on the reverse strand, counting down.
ACGATGGAGAAGGTCAGACTATCACCTTTCTGCCCTCAAGTTCTCCCACAGCTGTCACTTCCATCTCAAACAATTACTGTCAAAAGGCCCCAGGAATCACACAGAGTCTCTCTGTGAGATGTTATAGTGGGAATGGATGATGCCTCAGTGCTGCCATCTTACTTCCTGAGACAAAGGTTCTGATCAGACTATTAACCCAAGAGCGGGAATAAGACTTGATTTAATGGTTGTTGGATGAAAGTCACCACTTTTATCAGTGGAATATCTTAATGTCAATGCTGTTTTCACAGATGAAGACAAGGTGTGGCTTTGACGGATGAGTGGAGGCCAATTGCAATGACCCATGCACTTAGCAAGGGCCATGGTAATCAGCTCAGAAGTTAAAGGCAGCCCCTGAGATTTAGGTGTCACGCCTCATGGTTAAAACCACGATGCATTATGAAATAAAGCGCTCAAGGCAGGACCCTAACGCACTAATGTTATTGACTTATCCTATAACTGGCTCAACCAAATCCGCCTGCTGCACTTTGCTTAATGTATAACAACTGCTGGCAGCTGGGCCCTGTGACAGCCATGATAGATGTGATGTCACATGTCCTTTCTAACTTCACCTCCCAAAATTCCTCATTTATTGCCACGTACATACTTATGCCATATGCCCAACATATGGACATCAGAACTATTTGAAGGAAAGATGCCTCTCCGCTTCCTATCCATTGGTGAGGTTCCCTTAAGCAAAGCCACACCTGTCACTTCTCTAATGCATGCTTTGGTATGGACCCATCACACTTGTGTGGATTGGTGTTTATTTTGTACTTATGTGTATGTTATTGAAAAATGAACTTCTCTGCAGGTCATAAAATACTTATTTTATATAGATAAACAACTGGGTTGTTTTTGATAATGATGATTCTGTCACAATACGATTTTAACTGTACCCAGAAGCAAGCAGAGGCTGAGAGGTTTGTGGTGAAAGGTTTATTGAAGAGGATATGGAGATGGATCCTTGAGGTGTACTGGCGGGTTGTCGAGACGGGGAACGTGCGGCACGCGGTGCCGTGAGCAGGTGGATGGTTTGGCGGCATGGTGGAAGAGGTCAACATGGCGGGGAACACGGAAGGAGCACTGAGGACAAGGGCAAACACGGAGGTCAGAAGGATAGCGAGGACTGGCATAGTTTATGTGTTGGTTAGAGAGCCGGTGTACAACAGGAGAACGTTAATGCTCTGGCAGTGGAGTCTTGGATCTGGCGGGCTTAAATGCAGGTGATGATGAAGGCTGATTGACAACAGGTGCGTGGCCGAGATGGTGCTGATTACTGGGAAGAGAGAGACAGAGAGGGAGGGAGAGAAGGCGAGAGGGGTGGAAAGCGCCACCCAAGCTCCAACAAGGGAACTGCAGGGCACAGCTCATGAGAGATTTCAGGTGAAACATAAGCAGGCTGGGGAAAAAACAGAATACATGTAACAGCGTTACATAATTAGGATACAAAAACGGTGACTGCACTGTATTCTGCTACAATTATAGAAAAAAAACGGAATCCGATTATACGTACATATACAACCCCAATTCCAATGAAGTTAGACAAAACCAAACTCATGACTGGTTTTCATAGCTTGGATTCCTCTGGTTGTCTGTTTACAAACACTGCAGATATTGCCCTCTTTGTCTTTCTCCATTTTGAGACAATTTCAGGGAATGATGGTGTATAGATAATGCAGACCTTCACCAGGAGTTGATGCCAATTACAACCCCAATTCCATTGAAGTTGGGATGTTGTGTTAAACATAAATAAAAACAGAATACAATGATTTGCAAATCATGTTCGACCTATATTTAATTGAATGCACAACAAAGACAAGATATTTAATGTTCAAACTGATAAACTTGATTGTTTTTAGCAAATAATCATGAATTTAGGATTTTATGGCTGCAACACTTTCCAAAAAAGCTAGGACAGGGTCATGTTTACCACTGTGTTACATCACCTTTTTTTTTTTTTTTAACAACATTCAATAAACGTTTGGGAACTGAGGACACTAATTGTTGAAGTTTTGTAGGTGGAATTATTTCCCATTCTTGCTTGATGTACAGCGGTTCAACAGTCCGGGGTCTCCGAACATGATTTTCAAATCATTGTATTCTGTTTTCATTTATGTTTAACACAACGTCCCAACTTCATTGGAATTGGGGTTGTACCATTCAGCATTAATGGTGCCTTGACAGTGGTGTAAGTTACCCATGCCATTGGCACTAACACAGCCCCATACAATCACAGATGCTGGCGTTTGAACTTTGCATCCATAACAGTCCGGATGGTTCTTTTTTCTCTTTGGCCCAGAGGACGCAGAGTCCATAATTTCCCAAAACAATTTGAAATGTGGACTCGTCGGACCACAGAACACTTTTCCACTTTGCATCACTCCTTCTTAGATGAGCTCGGGCCCAGAAAAGCCGGCGGCGTTTCTGGGTGTTGTTGATAAATGGCTTTTGCTTTGCATAGTAGAGTTTCAAGTTGCATTTACGGATGTAGCGCCGAACTGTATTTACTGACATTGGTTTTCTGAAGTGTTCCTGAGCCCATGTGGTGATATCCTTTACACATTGATGTCGGTTTTTGATGCAGTGCCGCCTGAGGGATCGAAGGTCACGGGCATTCAATGTTGGTTTTCGGCCTTGCCGCTTACATGTTGTGATTTCTCCAGATTCTCTGAACCTTTTGATGATATTATGGACCGTAGATGATGAAATCCCTCAATTCTTTGCAATTGTACATTGCGGAACATTGTCCTTAAACTGTTTGACTATTTTCTCACACACTTGTCCACAAAGAGGTGAACCTCACCCCATCTTTACTTGTGAATGACTGAGCAATTCAGGGAACCTCCTTTTATACCCAATCATGGCATCCACCTGTTCCCAATTAGCCTGTTCACCTGTGGGATGTTCCAAACAGGTGTTTGATGAGCATTCCTCAACTTTCTCAGATGTGCTAACCAGTCTCCCACCGTACCGCACATACTGTACATGGTGATTTTTTGTTGTTGTATTCATTCAATTTTGGCAGGATATTTAAAAACACTCTTCTCTTTGGTGTGCCAAATTTATTATTATTATATTATTAAATTTAAAAGACATTTTTCGGCCTCTTTGGTTCAAATTTAAGCACCAATATTACCAGTCAAAGCTGCTGAATTTGTTACCAGGAATAAAAGGTTATTTTGCTTTTGACACCACGTATCAATAATCATCGAATAATAACCGCAGTGGGGGAGGAATGTGTGTGTGTTTGTGTGCATGTGTTGGGGGTTGCTCAAGCTACTGCTAAATGCAAAGGTTGCCCTAATAAGCTTACTTTGTCCTATTTCTTTCCATTTGTATGCGTTGTAACACATACTGGGTTATGTAGATAGGTTAAAAACACTGCTGTTAAGCTAAGTAATTAAAAGTAATGAAATAATATAACTTTAATATTATGATACTTGGATAACATTACTGACTACACCTTTTAACAGGTAATACCTGTATTAGAATACAGGGGTGAGAACCCTAAATATAAGGTGGACCTTTAAAGTAATGTATTTTTATTATTATTGTGTTTGTTTTAAATTAAATGTACACTGGCTTATATTGAGGATACTGACCTCGTTAATGCCACCGCTCCACCAGATCATCTATTTCATAGCTCAATAATATTGGTGGACCAGTCTGGACATCATTGTCTTATCTTAGTACTACACTTGATGCTATGCTAACGATACTGCTCAGTAGCGCTGTGTGGAGTGCTTGTATGAATCTTTCAACATGCTAAAATGATGAAAAAATGTACTGTATAGATCAAGACAGCTTTTAAAACATTGACAAGTCCCAAAGGGTAACTAGGGATTCACTTGTTTTGCACTTTTCTACCTTCAAGGTCCTCAAAGCGCTTTTGCACTGTCTCCTCATTCACCAACTGATGACACAGCATCAGGAGCACCTGGGGATTTAGTCACATGGTCACAAGCGCTCAGGACTAAAAGGTGAGTTTAAAAATGTTTTTATCCTTTAACACAACTTCATCTTTGCCTTGGAAGTCAATGCCCATTTTGGAATGGCCTTTATTGCCAAGTATTGCAATATTCATTACACCTGAATATGACATGATTGTTGGAAGGTACTAATGCATCTATTGACTCATCCGACATGCTACACGAGGGTTTTCAGGTCCAAACTCTTTCATTCACAAAACAGCATGCCAAATGAATTCCATTTGTGTTGTCATGGCATTGTCATGGCAACCACTTAAATCCCTGTCACTGATGTCAGCGATGAGTCAACAGAGAAACTGTGAGAGCAGGCGAAAAGCAATATAAGGCTATGAAGAGGACATGAAGAGTTCTGTTTTGTGATTGAAAGGAAGAGGGTAAATATTTAATGTGAGCTGACCACTAAAGTGTTGAAAGCAACTGATGGAGGCTCAGAGAGAGAAAATAATGTTACTCACAATCAAGAGCTCTAAACAGATTTTAAACAGTCACACTTACATACACATAGCAAGAGTCCTCTTCTTGCTTTCCTGCAGGCAAACAAGCAAAGAGCTGGGATGCACAGCAGGTACATGCTTTATTAATGGCTATGAGTCTATTCTGGGACTGTGTGAGGCACGTTTGCCTAAGAGTGCAAAACAAAATAAAAAATGGGAGAAGATCACATATGTGAGCTTCACATGGCTGCAGGAATGTAATATTTTTTTTATTTCCTGGCTGTATCATGACAGAGACAAGATAAAAATAGATTTTTATGAACGTCATGGCGGCACGTTGTTCGACTAGACCGTTTGCCTCACAGTTCTGTGGACCGGGGTTCAATCCCGGGCCTCACCTGTGTGGAGTTTGCATGTTCTCCCCGTGCCTGCGTGGGTTTTCTCCGGGCACTCCGGTTTCCTCCCACATCCCAAAAACATGCATGGTAGGTTGATTGAAGACTCTAAATTGCCCATAGGTGTGAATGTGAGTGCAAATGGTTGTTTGTTTATATGTGCCCTGCGATTGGCTGCCTAACCAGTTCAGGGTGGACCCTGCCTCTCGCCCGAAGATAGCTGGGACAGGCTCCAGCACTCCCGCGACCCTTGTTAGGATAAGCGGCTCAGAAAATGGATGGATGGATGAATGTCATATTTGGTGTATATGAATAATAACTTTATATGAATTATCTATGGCCTATTTGCTACCTTTAAACTCAATGGCCACATGATTAGGAATCTATAGAAAATCTATAGGACAAAACAAGAGATGTTAAACAATATCTTTTTATTTTTATTTTGTAGCAGCCTAAAATTGAATGAATCATGCTGAAAGCATACATTATTTTTGCTACCTTATTTAATTTCATGAGAGGGGCACAGTACTGACAAGAAAAGTAACTGTAAAGGTAAAATTTTTACAGCTCTTGTCTTGGGTGTCCTTAACTCATTAGAATACAAATGTCATTAGAATATTTAATAGTGTGACCAGTGAGCATAGTTTATATTTCACCCTCTCACATACACAATACCTGGAAACATGCACAGGCATATTTCACTGTGGCCCTGCACTAGCACAAACACTCCATTGGCTCTCCAGACTCAGGGTTACATGATTAATCCATTTGCACAGCACCACAGGGGGAAAAGCGCCAACCATGGGGACCATCACACATACAAAGGGAGAAAAAGATGTCCTCTGAATTGAGTCTTGGTTTTATTCCTTCAGTTAGAGTTAAAAAAAAAAGTTTTTTTTTTTTAAATGAATCCTGACATTACCCAAGAGAAGCAGTGTAGAAAGTGTGAGTAATATTGTATTCCTATAGTCGGCTGATGTTTGAATGGGACAGGTTACTACGAGGAGAATTAATTTTGATGAAAATGTGTTTATATGACTGGCACATATGACTGCACACTAAACACACAATCATTTGCAGCATTGTTTTGCCAAAGTGAAAAAAAAAATCTATGACACAAAGTAATACCATTCAAGGAGACAGTCTGAGCAACCATTGTTTAGTGTGTTGCCAAGTTGTTCTACTGTGTCTTGTTTCTTCTTTAGAGGATCAAAGCAAATTGCAAATTAAAAGCACCAAACCTTGTAATTTACAAGCTCTCACACACACACCCTTTTAAGTAAAGCATGTTTAACAATAAAACCAGTAACCATATGCATGTCAATACAATTTCTTTTCATCCTGCTTCACTGTGGAGAAAATTGTCTGAATATAACAAGATTTTAAACTGTGAAATGTTTCGTGTGCCTGACAACTGAACTTGGTCATATTGCAGTTCACATTTCAAAGAAAACCTGATTATGAGAGCGGCTGACAAAGGATGGAAGGTTATTTGTGAACTGAGAAATCCCAGCAGACCCACTGTGGTAAATTCTAATGCCAAATATGTATCAAGAGTAGAAGCCTGATAGCTTATCTAATGACTAACATACTTAGAGGTTCAGAGTGGTTTGTGCATTAACCAATGTATGCACAGCTGGTGCCACCTTCACAATAGATTACCACAATGCAGACATTGTATGCACGCATCCATTACACAGCCTGAAAGTATCGTCCGTCATTTGTGTGTGCATGGCACCGCATTGCTGTTTCTCTCAATAGCGGATGACACGTGATGTGAAATGACAGAAGGTGACGAAAAAAATTATACTGTCTTTGCAAGAGAAGGTAGATCGTGTCAGCATCTATATATATATATCCATCTTCAACACCGCTTATCCTGGTTAGGGTCGCGGGACGCTGGAGCCTATCCCAGCTGACTTCGGGCGAAAGGCGGATTACACCCTGAACTGGTCGCCAGTCAGTCGCAGGGCACATAGAGACACAGACAACCATTCACACTCACATTCACACCGTCACTGAGTGGGAACTGATCCCACGCTGCCCGCACCAAAGTCAGGCGAGTGTACCACTACACCATCAGTGAGATATATATATATATATATATATATATATATATATATATATATATATATATATATATATATATATATATATACGTATATACATATACGTATATATATATATATATATATATATATATATATATATATATATATATATATATATATATATACGTATATACATATACGTATATATATATATATATATATATATATATATATATATATATATATATATACGTATATACATATACGTATATATATATATATATATATACGTATATGTATATATATACGTATATACATATACGTATATATATATATATATATACGTATATATATACGTATATACATATACGTATATATATATATATACGTATATATATATATATATATATATACGTATATATATATATATATATATATATATATACGTATATATATATATATATATATATATATATACGTATATATATATATATACGTATATATATATATATATATATATATATACGTATATATACGTGTATATATATACGTATGTTTGGTTGTGTACGTGCGTGAATCTGATCATCTTTCCACCATATTCCCGTCTCAGCACATTCCTGAGCCTCTTCCATGCGATGTGTCCATGTGTCAGGGAACAGCTTCCTGTTGTGGATGGAATGTTCCCCAAAACGTCTGAAAGAATACTGTAAGTGATGTGGTAATGTATCATTAAAGTCAGATGACAACTGAACTAGCTGTAAAACAACTCAAACAACACTCCTGCAATTTCCACTCAAGGTAACTTTTTCTCATCTATTTTCTTTTTCTTATTAGTTTCAACCCATGGTGGGGAGTTGAGGCCATGTATCAGAATCTGAGAGGGAACCATCTTTCTTTTATTTGATGTTCTTGTATATTTTGGACTGTGTACATAAATGACTTTTCGTGAATTTTTTTCTGATTGTATGTTTTATCAGAGTGCCCTGAGCTCCAGCTCAAATACTGTTAAGCTCCCTTGAGGATAGTGGAGGAACCAGGCTGAAAAAACTACAAACAAAGAGAAGAAATTTCAGGGTGGCGGTGGTCAGAGAACGTGTATGCGAGGTTGAAGTTGAATAACAACGGACCAAACACGATGAGAAAATGTGCTTTGGCAGTCATGATGTAAATAACTACAACCCCATTTCCAATGAAGTTGGGACGTTCGATCGAAGGTCACGGGCATTCAATGTTGGTTTTCGGCCTTGCCGCTTACATGCAGTGATTTCTCCAGATTCTCTGAACCTTTTGATGATATTATGGACCGTAGATGATGAAATCCCACAATTCCTTGCAATTGTACATTGAGGAACATTGTCCTTAAACTGTTCGACTATTTTCTCGTGCACTTATTCACAAAGAGGTGAACCTCCCCCCATCTTTGCTTGTGAATGACCGAGCAATTCAGGGAAGCTCCTTTTTTTGCCCAATCATGGCACCCACCTGTTCCCAATTAGTCTGTTCACCTGTGGGATGTTCCAAACAGGTGTTTGATGACATTCCTCAACTTTCTCTGTCTTTTTGCCACCTGTCCCAGCTTTTTTGGACGTGTTGCAGCCATCAAATTCTAAATTCAGGATTATTTGCTTAAAAACAATCAAGTTTATCAGTTTGAACATGAAATATCTTGTCATTGTAGTGTATCAAATTAAATATAGGTTGAACATGATTTGCAAATCATTGTAGTCTGTTTTTATTTATGTTTTACACAACGTCCCAACTTCATTGGAATTGGGGTTGTAATTGGCATCAACTCCTGGTGAAGGTCTGCATTATCTATACACCAATATTCCCTGAAATTGTCTCAAGATGGAGAAAGACAAAGTGGGGAATATCTGCAGTGTTTGTAAACAGACAACCAGAGGAATCCAAGCTATGAAAACCAGTCATGAGTTTGGTAGTGTCTACACGTCCATGCAAACATAGTGAGACACATACACACGGATAACAATGCAGTGCAAACGCAAGCTGCAAGTTTAAGGGTTACAATTTTCACAGTGGGCATGTATCTGTCTGACTGCATTCTTTTTCATCTTCATGTCAGGCCAAGTGTCATTTTTGTGGCGCCTCCGTGCTCAGAATGGAAAACTGTAACCTTGAGTGACTTTGTGGAGAATTTCTTTCACAAAGAGCCACAAGGCCACACTGCCTGAGTGAAAACAGCATTGGAATTCTGATGTAAATGGTGGGAAGTCAGTTTATATATTGCATTTATAAATTATTGTATGTTTTACTTTTGTATCACAGCCAAAAAAGATTATTTCATTCAACCATGACATTGAAGTTGCTGTGCTATCACAACACCAAATAGAATGAATAAAATGTATCAGTTCTAAAACCTTCAATTAAACAAATGTTATGCGTTGCTGTAGCGGCACGGTGGACGACTGGTTAGAGCGTCAGCCTCACGGTTCTGAAGACCCGGGTTCAATCCCCGGCCCCGCCTGTGTGGAGTTTGCATGTTCTCCCCGTGTCTGTGTGGGTTTTCTCCGGGCACTACGGTTTCCTCCCACATCCCAAAAACATGTATGGTAGGTTGATTGATGACCCTAGTGAGGAGAAGCGGTACAAAAAATTGATGGATGGATTATACATATAAATGTACGGTTGCAAGAAAAGGTATGTGACCCCGCTGGGAATTACCTGGATTTCTGCATAAATTACTCATAGAATGTATTCTGATCTTCATTTAATTCACAACTGTAGACAAACATGGTCTGCTTAAACTAATACCACACAAAAAATGTTTACTTTTCCATGTTTTTATTGAATAAGCCATGTAAACAGGACAATGCAGAACAGAAAATGATGTGAACCTTTCGATCCGATAACTGGTTGAAGCTCCTTTAGCAGCAATAACTGCTAACCAAACGTTTCCTATAGTTGCAGATCAGGCCTCCATAACAGTCAAGAGGAATTTCAGACCATTCTTTTTTACAAAAATGTTTCAGTTCGACTGTATTCTAGGGATGTGTGTTGTGAATCACTTGAGGTCACACCACAGCATCTCAATAGGGTTGAGGTTAGGACTTTGACTGGGTCACTCCAGATGGCGTATTTTGTTCTGTTTTAGACTTTCTGCTGTTGATTCACTTCTGTCCTTTGGGTCATTGTCTTGTTGGATCACTCATCCTATAATGAGTTTCAATTGGCAGACAAAATTGTTTTAGCTTCTCCTACAAAATGTCTTGCCAAACCTGGGAATTCATTTTTCCGTTGATGATAGGAATGCATCCAGGCCCTAAGGCAGCAAAAAAGTCTCAAACCATGCAACAAGTAACCTAATTAATTAGTTTTAATCGTAATAACGCCGTTGCTGTCACTAACAAAACAAGGGTGTGCATCACCTATTAGTTTATTGAAGCTGCTTTCATCAGACCAACCAACAAGAGCTCTAAAGTGAGAGGCATTTTTATTGCTATTTTTTTCTGTTCCTCCTTGTGAGGGAGCATGGAACAATCGCATAAGTGATGATGATTGGCTGAGGCAGGGTAAAATTTCATTGTAAGCCAATCAGTGTCATGTTACTGCCTTTGTGCCCGCTTGTGTTTGTGTTTTTATGTTATGTTTCAGCCAAGCACACATGAACGTGCTGTGTCATAACGTTCCCATGAAGTAAAAGTGAAAGTTTTATATTTAATTTTATGGACATATATATATAAAGGGATGTGTGTGGTGATTATCAGCAAGTGTACAAGTTCTCAGTAAAAGAAGCCATACACAAGTTTGTGGTATTTCTATCAATTTTCAACATTAGGTATTAGAAGTTCAATTCCAAGTCAGTTTCTTTCCAAAAGGCAATATGTGGTACAGCTGCATGAAACTGACAGCCAGTAAAAGAGAACATGACTCCAGACTGTTATGAAAGAACTGCTCTTGATGTGTGGCGTACTATTGTCAATAAAATCTCAAAGACAGGCTGATATATAACATATATAAAGCAGAAGATTTGTCACGCATGTAGATGGATGTAAACCCCAGAGCACTATATGCTAGCTGTTATTACAGTAAATTGTCATTCCAAAGAGAAAATATAATTTCTCTTGACTTGTTATTATGATTTGGGGTCATTAATGGGCACGTATTTGGTGTAGAGTTGACGGAGTACGTCACAAGCGGGTGATGGGAAAATTTGATTCAAAGCACTTCTCCAGTAAAGTGTGCATTTTTTTGCACTGATGATGTGACCAAAATAGACTCACAACATACAGTATCTAAGTCAAACTTTAAAACCATATGAATGCAATTTCTGTATATTTATTTGCAAAGGTACTGGCGGGTGTGTTTACTATACAGCACTTTGCTCTGTGTGAGGAGCAACACTTTGACAACATTGTAGTCTGCACATTAATCTTTTCACAAATGTTTGCTTTTTTACTAGGTTGCCTGAAATAGCCCAACAGCAGCTCCACATTGGGACAGAAGCCCTAGAATGGATGCTGAGTTAGAATCAACTTACTAATGACTGGTATGCACGTGAAAGTGGAGTCACTACACACTCATCAATCTCACACTCTCTGGGGATTTCTTTCACCATGTCATAATGAAGAGTAATAGTTGGGTTCACCGAAACTGCACCAAGCTATTTACCTCTCAGTCATACATGATTCCATTTCGCATTCCACTTTTGCAACCGACAATCAAAACTGCTGAAAAGATTGTAGGTACCCCCCTGCCTACCCTTGAGGACTTGCACGCTGCCATAACTAAGACAAGAGCGTGCAAAATCCTCTCGAATCCTCCACATCCTGGTCACCGGCTCTTCCAGCTCCTTCCCTCAGGTAGGCGCTACCGATCAATGCAAACTAGAACTAGCAGACATTCCATCAGCTTCTTTCCTCTTGCCATCAACTTCTTAAACAGCTAACCTACAATTCCATTGCAACATGCTGCCAATTTTTTTGTCTTGAGTTTGTTGTCACATTCTGTGGGGCCAATTGTACATTACATTACTCGTGCACTCACCGTAGTAGTCTCGCAACGCTGCACTATTTGCATATCTGTTGTTGACCAATACTGGCCACTCATGCCAGAGTAGCATCTGCCCCATTTGTACACTGACTGAGGAGTATCTGCAACATTTGCACAATCAATATTGTCCCAGATTAAACTGCATACACTCCTTGAAATCACCGGACTATTGCTATATTAGTCATATAAACTGCTCTAAGTGCTAGAGAACTCTGCATCTTTTTGCACAATTGTCAAAAAAAAAAAAAGAAAATGGTACCAGCATTACCAGATAACTAGCAACCCTTTATTGCTCAGTGACTGTTTTTCTCAATGTCTTTATGTCTCAAAAGTGTTCTCTGTCAATTGACTGTCTGTTGTCGTACTAGAGCAGCTCAAACTCCCGGAGACAAATTCCTTGTGTTTTTTGGACATACTTGGCAAATAAAGATGATTCTGATTCTGATTCCTCCTGAATAGCCCGAGGTCATACAGGAAGGAGCTGTGTCCCGTTGGGCAGCAGAGCACATGCAAGATACAGGGTAGCTCATCCCAGAGGAACAGGAAGGAACCTCACATGTTTTCCCCAGAGATGGGGAGGGATGACACATTGGAAGGATTGTCACCAAGAGACAGTGAGAGATTACAGGAGTCAGTGAGTCAGGCTGATAAACATTCAAAGAATTTACAACATCTGCAGGAGGAAGAAGCATGAGAGGACGTTGGGTAATAGAGGCTCTGCTGAAGTTGAGTAACGTACTAATAAGGCTGCAGACCAAACACTGATACTAAACCATTCATTGTGGGGGACAGTAGATAGGTGGAGTCACTGGAAAAGACTGAGAAAATGATTAAAAAGCAATGTGAACAGTGACAATAAATTCCCAAATATGGACCAAAATTGTATGAAAAGTTAAGGGTTATTAGTACGAGCCACCCATCCATTTTCTATATGGCTTATCCTGTTCAGGGTCGTGGGTCACTGCAGTCAATCCCAGTTAACATTGGTCAAAAGGCAGAACCCTGGACTGGTTGCCAGTCAAACACGGGGCATATTTTGTATATAGACAGACAACTATTCATACTCACATTCACAACATCACTGAGTGGGAACTAAACTCAAGCTGCCTGCAAAGAAGTCAGGTCAGCGAACCATTAGACCGTCGGTGACTTGGAGTAATTGCACTTTCAAAAAAACAAACAAACGTGGTTTGCTGAACTCTGACGAACCTCCCACAACTGCAGCCAAGGTACCTTCACTTGATGAACAACACAGTTCCCTAAATGGATGTGAGATTTTGTTGATTTTCCACTCTCTGTGGTATTAAAGATCCGACTTTAAGGAGCAAAGTCTTTCTTTTTGGTTCCTTTTTATGTTTTTTTGCTCTTTACAATTTTGAAATAATCCCACCGGTTTTGACACCTAATATAAACCAAGCATTTTTGCAAACGTGTTAATGGCCTTTTGACGCATAGACTAGTCCTTGAGGCTAACTGACTAACCGGTCGATCTATTTGCCCAAACGCGGCCCATTAACGCACCCCCAGGAGAGATCAGAGGAGAAAGCGTCTTTGACGTGGCCCCATCCTGGCTGCCTGCTAAAGGTAGCCATCCACCAATTAGGACCTCATAAATAAACAGAACACGAGTGTTTAAGTGGGTGAGGGAATGTATGTTTGCAGTTTATTTATGATATTTGATGATAAACCCATCATGAAACTACACAGGATTAAAAATGTTTTCGATGAGGTCTTGTAATTCAAAAATCTGCAGACGAAAACTTTCTTCCTCAAGGAAAATTAGAAGAGTTAATCCTACCATTCCCACTCAACTCAGATGAATTTGATAATTTTTTGAATGGCTTGTATCAAACCCTTCACATAATTTACAACACTGACTTCTGGATTATTGTTTAACTGTCAGCAATAACACATAGTGCACTTTTCAGACAGGTATGCATCATCAGCAATGAATCATTGAAGAGCTGAAAGCCTAGAGTTGTTAAACAAGCTCGCAAGGGGGACATTAATCACAAACGACCAACGGATTCTCATGGGCAATTTTTATGTACAGTGGCTCCTCGGTTTACAATGATCCCAACATACGCCGATTTAAGGTCACGGACGCCGCAAAAATGAACTCGTTTGTGCGTTGACATAAGAATATGTGGTCAGGCCGCACAGGAAGACTCACCCAGATAGTGCTGTTTTTGGTTTTAAATTTCATTGTTTTATATTAATGGCCTAGAAGTGTTTTTCATACAAATATTTACTATAATAATAACTTTACTGCAGCATAATGAACGTTGGTGATAGGTTGGCACATGTCGTTGTCTAAGTACAAATTGCTGCCATAGGAGCCCTTGTATTGCTATTTTTCACCAAAAACTCACACATACAACACATATGAATTATTTTTCATGTAAACATGGTATTTTTTAAAGAAATACTGCATCCTCACCATTCTAAGGGAAAATCATACAATCATACAGAAGAAGAACATATTGTAACCACAAACAGCAGTCCTGTGGTCCTCATTGTTGTCTTGGGTTTAATGTACTCAGGTCACATTCAAACTAACACGTATGTTTACATGGACATGATAGCAGCGTCGTCTCCAAAAACTAACAGTGTTCAAATGTTTGCCTTTTAAGAATCTGTCATGTGACAACATTTGGAAAACGTACATGTGTATTCGTCCCCTGACTTGTGTTCCTCCCTTCCAAACTTTCCTGACATGCTCTATAGACTGCTGGCTGACAGAGTTTAAAGTGCTCGTGTGGCTCTTACTCCCCATGCACCTAAGTCCTTTAATCAGTATGTAGAAAAACAATGGAGGGCTCGCTGAATTTGTGAAGAATGACATTGCTTACACAAGTGGCTAGTTAAATTCCGATATTTTTTTCCGCTCCGAGTGGTGATGTGTGTCTTTGAAACATTTTGCTCTGAATTAAAGTCAAATGGCGCTGCATGCGGGGGATTCTCAGCTCATAACGCTTTATCCAAACATAAATAACAAAAGGGTGTTTCCCTGGAGTGCTTTACCGAGCAGCTGTGAGAGCGCAGGAAATCGCACGTCTTTTGAGAGGAAGTTCCATCGGCACACGCACGCAAAGGCAGTCAAGAAGCCCTGCCAACTTGGCTCGCTGGTTCATTCATAAATCTTGCACACACAAATTTACACAAGCTCTGACCGTAGCTAGCAAGCCGAGCAGATGACGCTCATGCAGCATCACTCATGGAGATGCACACACCTCTGACAGGATATGAACAGGTCACAAGTCTGCGGAGGCCGGGTTAACTTGTGGGGGGCTTCAAGAGATGGAGGATGGAAAAAGAGGACTAGGATCATCCTGCATCAACACGTGTAAATTGAACCAGCTCTCAAGTGCGGAGGTTTTATTTTGTTCTGAACTGTTCTTGCCCCATTTACAATGCCATTGCAGACAGGGCAAACATTGCGCCATTTTCAACAATCGAGATGGTAAATCAGATACAGAATGTTATTTCAATTCGCTGGCTACTGCACTCGTAACCAAGATGGCACGTCTGTGGAAATGGACTGCTCGGTGACGCTGCAATGTAAAGAAATAAAATGCCGCAATGGTTGACTCACCTTTTACAACAATGTTGCACACAATGTTTGTGTAAAAGAGGCTTGCATTAAGGTGTTCAATTGGTGCGTAAATAGACATGTTACCTTCAATTGTATTGTTTTTTTTTTTTTTTTTTTTTTTTTTAGGGGGGCTCAAAGCTTTAAAAACAAATTGTGCTTCAGTATCTCACATTCTGTTTCCTTTGTTATGGTGTTACTGCCAGCAGCTGTAGCGGATGTCACAAGGTATTTTGTGGCTTCTGAGCTTGTTTGTGTACATAGTATATGTTGAGAAAGAGAGAGAGAGAGAGAGCGAGAGAGAGAGAGAGAGACAGACAGAAAGACAGACAGAGTACTTTGTTCATCGTCTGTTCTATTTCCTGGTTGCAGGTGTTGCAGTGAGCTCACTTCCTGCTGGCTCCCCTGTGTGTGCATGTGTGTGTGTGTGGGTGTGGGTGTGGGTGTGGGTGTGGGTGTGTGTGTATCCGTGGCCTCCAGCAATTTCCTGCCCTGGGGAAGAGGAAACTGTAGGAAACAGGATGGGCCTCCTGGGCAGGAGGGGTCAAAAAGGGCTTGGCTAAGTGGACGGAGAGGACAGTGACCCTGAAATATGGGTGAGGACCACAGATGCAGTTGTTGTCTCTGTCTTGTTGAGAGCACACACTTAATATCGTTGGTATTTGTTAAGAAATTGTAACGAATCACAACTTCACATTAAACGGTGCTCCTAATATTTATATCATGAAATAAAATATGAAGTGTCATTTAGACAAAAATAAAGTCACGCCTACTAGCAGACTGCTTATCATGGCATCATTTGACGGTGCATTTCCTTATCCTGCAAAATCAAACTACTATGCAAGAAAAACAAAAAAAAAGTGGAAAATAAAGGTGTCATTTCAGTAACCGGCAAGTGCCACACACATTAGTGTAATGGCGTGTGGGTTGCGAACATTCCCGTCGCAAACACCGCCGTCCTTCTCGGCACCTTAATGGGAGCCGATTTGTAGTTTTTTCTCAGCTTTTTTCTGTTCTACAAACAACCTGCACTGGGCATGTGTATACTGTTCACCCATTACTCGAGTTAGAGGAGAAAAGGCAAGCAAGGGAACATGCTGTTAATGAATGTGTGAGTGTCTCTACTGCAACTGTTGCTGCAGCTGCAGTAATTCAACAACACACAGAATTACACGATTACACCTTTCTGATGTGTTTCTATTTTACAGTTTTGTTTTTTTTTGCACTCTGAGTATGTGGATTAATAAAGTAATATAAGTAATGCATACTTTATATCCATCCATCCATTTTCTGAGCCGCTTCTCCTCACTAGGGTCGCGGGCGTGCTGGAGCCTATCCCAGCTGTCATCGGGCAGGAGGCGGGGTACACCCTGAACTGGTAGCCAGCCAACCATTCGCACTCACAGTCATGCCTACGGGCAATTTAGAGAGGAAACCGGAGTGCCCGGAGAAAACCCACGCAGACACGGGGAAAACATGCAAACTCCACACAGGCGGGGCCAGGGATTGAACCCGGGTCCTCAGAACTGTGAGGCTGACGCTCTAACCAGTCGTCCACCGTGGCGCCGCATATTTGATATAATATATTGATTTAAATTAGTAATTCATTTAGTTGATTTTACTTTTTAAAAATTTGATCATAAATGAATAGAACCAACAAAGAAATTGACGGGCCGACCTTAAGGAAGTGGGTTTGGAAAAAGAGCCCAACTTCCCATCACTACATTGGGGAGATTGATGACGTGATCAAGTCCGCAGCTTGCATGAGGAAGCATTCACTGATGTTGGTCGCAATCAAGTGAGTCGACAGGATCCTGAGAATAGCAGCAACAAAGAAGATAACTGACTCTGTGCAATCAGTGTGACTTGTCTCTTCCTTTGAAGGGCTACAATTAAGGGCTAATTTAAGTTAAGGTGTTATTTATTTATCAAAGACGCATGGGATTAGTTTTAACCTGGAAATAGAGATTGAGAAAAAAGATCATTTTACTCAGTTAGCAAAAAATGGAGATGCTTGCTTTTATGTTTGAACTTCGTATTTCAAAGCTAAACAGGAAACAAACCTTCGTCTTCATAAATGATTTTTCTGTTTTAACAATCTTTCTTGCCAATTCATTTTTTTATAGTTGGGAAGCAGGTTTATTTTGCGTTTATGATGCCCCATTTGTAAAGGACATCAATTTCTGGGATAAATAGCATTATGTGCCATGTAAAATGTATCAAATCTTCACTCAACGTTCATTAGAAAAGGTAAATAAACTGTATGTATGCTTTCCACAATTTTGAAGATCACTTTTGGATATTTTTGCCTGGTATAACAGATCAAATCTATGTTTACCAAAGGCTGTGATCAGTTAGCCAAGTTTATTAAAAAGACTTTTAGCAAGCAGCAGGTTCTGTATAAAAGTATCCAAATTGTCCAAGCACCTACAGTATTGTAAACATCCCTTGCTGAGTCCATAAAACAGTGCAAGACATAAACGCTTATGAAATGTCAGTTTTCTCAGAGGTTAGACATACCGTCCAATAAAAGTCATCCTGTTAACATTTCAACCGCGTTAATGTACAGAATAGCGAAACGCTCATGTTTTCTGTCATACTGTATTTCTTCACACAGACAAGAAACTTCCTTTCACACATTGAAACTTACCATCACCCTCTGGGGCAGATGGTATTCATGCATGCTCACATGTAGTCACACACTGTACATGCTGACGTACACACATTCATTACTGGAGACCATGGTCCGTGTGATGGGCAAGCCCGGGCAGATAAGTCTTACTTCTGACATTTCTGCCACATTTGCTGTCATTCTCAGCTGCTGGGAAAACTGTTTTTGGATGCTGCGGAAAACATTTTATGATGTCAACCTTTACCGTATATATATATATATATATATATATATATATATATGTTTGGTGTACTGTATGTATAAATGTGTAGGTAGGCAATTGAGCTTTAGGGTGGAGGGTGAAATACTATATTGTTGTGTTGAGACACACCTATCAAGAGTTGGATTAGTCCCTGCAATGTTAATTTTTCATTTACCAATCTTTTTTTTTTCATAATGCTATGCTTTTAAAGCACGCTGCGCACCACACAATGGGGCCAAACCTGATCGGGCTGGACCGTCCCAAAAAAAAAAAAGACAGTTGGCAACTCACACCCACACATTAAATGATTTGATATATGGACGCCCTGAACGGCAAGCCTGTAATAGGCTTTTGAAGCAGCACATACAGTATATTGTACTTTTGCACTTTTATTAAACCATAAAAAAGATATAGTTATAGTTAAAGAAGACGTGGGTTGCTACAGAGAGATCGCGTACATTTTCACGACGGAGACTTGAAAACTTTGCTATTTTATCCACAGGTACATATGAAATTATATTATTGTTGTAAAACACCATATATATATATATATATATAAATGGATATGTACTATATGCTATAGTGGGATGCCTCCCAACAAGAGAATTTTGAGAGAATATGTAGAGACATCCTTTTTATTCAGTCGGGATTATTATTATTTTTTTTTATCTTAAAGTGAAATTCAAAATGTAAATTTGAAAGATCACAGAGAAGAGTGTTGTTAACAACCCTGCCCCATCGAGTGATTGAAAAAAATATTGTTAATTTTTAAGAGTACTGTACCTATATAAAATGAGGCTTCAAAATTCTGGAAAAAAAAACCCGATTCACTCCGCTCTCAGACACTGTTGGCGTGTCGGCTGAATGTGCTGCAACCACCGCCCGCTCAAGTGTCAGTCAAATACCTGACATTTTTCTTATGCCTATACATCCCGACATGCTTGAACGGTCAAAATATATCAGCTCACGTCATTCAGCTTGTGGCTCACACTAAGAAAGACATGAAAGACATTTGAGCACAAACTTCCTACTAGCTATATACCCACAATGCTTTACATTTCTACATATTACGTTCCCCTGACAAACTCAAAATACATTTAAAAAAAACAGCATCAAGCTTTTGTGTAAATTGGGGCATGCAGCCAAGTGCATTTTCGGGGTGTAAACATAATTAGCTCGCTAACTGCATGATGTAGTGGTAGAAATATGCCATAAAGTACATTGAACACAGAACACTGGCTTTCATTAAGGACTAGTGCAACCCTGCCATTGGCATTGGGACCACAGTCATTGATCGAAGTGGTCAATAATAGCAGGATGATGTTACTTCAGTCAGCAAGTATTCTTAGGCTGCACTGTGACATGTTTACATTTAAACTCCACATCCACAGTCGGACAGTCATTGGCTGGCTTTTCAATCTTTTCATGCAATCATTGTGTCAATCATTACGACAGCAACCTGTACTTCAGAGGAGTATCCTTCAAGATAGTATGTACTCTACTCACAAAACGTCTTGGTAACGTTTTAGAATGAACCTAAAATGCAATATTACCTTTATTTGTGTTTTTAATGCACGTCCACTTGTTCAATGTTTCATTACTTTTTACATATTTTGCTGTTCTCTAACAACGAGTTGAACTGCGAAATTCGCTACAGGGGTTTGAGCCATGAAATTTCCAATTAGAATTGGTATATGAACAGCAGAGATGGGGGGACTTGGGCCAAATGACTGGATTCGAGTCGACTCGAATTGCCAGTTTTATGACTTGCGACTTGCTTGCCAAATACTTAAGAATGATTTTACTTGATTTAGACCTGCTAGCCAAGAGACTTGACTTGACTTTGACTTGAACTACATGACTTGACAAGTCATCTCGTTAAGATTTGGAAATCTGCATTTTTATTAAGACTGTTTGCCTCTCTTTGTTTTTTTATTTTTGAACGAAAGAAACAACCTTTTTGGGGGATCATTCGCGGCAACCTGGCCACACCGTCTGCATTGTTGCGCACTTGCCAGTGTTAATAGCGACATTGCTCGCGGTTAGTTGTGGAAATTAAATTTTAAATAAAATAAAAATGGTGTGGAGACATTTGCAGGCATGGCGAAAGAATCGGAGCTAGACGACGCCAGGTGCGGTACAGGTCTGCTCTATCGGTTTACTTTGCAATACGATCACGCCGATAAAAAAGTGCATTCCACCATTCAACCACAAGCTGTCTGCACTATGTTTTTAAAATTGAGACCACAGCATATTAAAAATAACCTTTAATCTAATGACAATTGTCAATTGCCCAGAGTCAGTGTCAGGTGTGAATACTTTTTTTAGTCTTATGATAATGAAAACACATTTTATTACCACTTCAATAAACTGTATGTTGCGACTGGAGCAACATTGTATGACCTGACTTGCGACTTGCTTGAAATTCAGTGGCGACTGACTTGCTTGTGAGTTGTACATATGTGACTTCCTCCCACCTCGGATGAACAGTCCTCTTCATCATGCTTTTGACAATACCTTGCCACTGCGAGGCTTTAAACAGTTCTCAGTTGGAAGTAGCCACTGAGCTTATAGCAAGGTTGTCCAAATGTATTCCTCCAAAGGCCGCTTGCAGAAATATCGAAGGATGAATGGGCCACTTTGATATTCTTCTGTTTTATTAAACACACTACAACCAATCCATCAAGCATTATATTTCAGTTATTTTGAGAAACTGCTAAATCACAGCTTTTGGTTAAAGATGAGAGGACAAGTAGTTTCGGCTTTTCATGATTTTGGGGTGGCCCGCAGCCCTGTATCCCAATCGAATAGATCCACCCCTGTCCTGAGCAGATCGTAATTAATTAAGAATGTGTCTTCACAAATCCGACCATGACACTTAGCAGAAAGTGAAGGAAAATGTTTTGAAATCAATTCTCTCACAAGGCATTATAAACTTTGTGTTTGTTATTATTTTAATTTCTTCGCATATGCAAAAAAGCTCTATATAAAATTTCAAATTCATTATTAGTAGTGGTCGTAGTAGTTGGGAGATGTGGATGTCGCAATCCCTCCACTTTTTCAAGGCCAACACCAAATGGCGTTGCGGCGGCTCTTTCGTATATGCTGTGGGCCGATAAAAAAAGGGACGTCGGGCCAAAAATGGCCCCAGGGCTGTAGTTTGGACACTACTGGCTGAGAGCATCACAGAATGTCATCATCATTTTGCAACAGAGATGAAGAGAGACTGGAAGGGCCACAGAAAAGTATAGAAGTAGAGGTCCTTGGAACTTGAACACCTATTGTGTATTTCGCCGTTCAGTTCCTTGTTACAGACCAGCCACCCTGCCTGCCCCCCAGGATTTTAATGCATCACACTCATCGCCATGCATATTTTAATGCATCACATACACCCCTCTCTGGCGGACAGTGGGTCTTGGGTGGGGGGGATTTGGCTGTTAGGGAGCAGTGCCTCGCCTAACCTGCCTGAAAATAAAGATTTTGCTTTAATGGCTGCAAATCTGAAAAAGAAGTCAGCATCCATATGCTTTGTCATCAGTAGCTTTGACATTTTGTTCTCGTTGGCTGTTCAGAGGATCCCCAGATTAAAATGATCAGATAGTATTTATTTAAAACTAACAACATTTGCATTAGTTACGTTTTTGTGGATGAACGGAAGTAAATAAAGTTTCTAAAATCTTGAGGGAATCTCAAAAAGCATTGTGTGATGTTTCATCCATAAATGTTTGCCATTTCAAGTGAGACTTTAATGAAGTGAAAATGCTGGCCAGATAGACCTCTTCACACTGTCCATTAGCTAGTCAATGGGAGAGTGCACTGCGTGCTGCGTGAGACTGCAGCGTACGCACTCGGAATATGAATTGGCTGCTTTGGCAGCAGACTACTGTACTTAAGTGCTCTGAATTGGTGGCGAAGACTGAGGAACTCAGATGTGGGCCGTGCAGATAGCACAGCCCACTGACATACATTCAGTGGATGAAAAAAGTGGCGATTTGCTTCTCTTAGCTCTGTCTCATTTTGCAAGCCCCCGTCCCCCTCTCTTAACCAGGCTCTTTACGAGTGTGAGAGAGTTTTTAGCCCTTCTGCACAGATCAAATAATCTTTAATGTGTATTTTTACCAACCCATTTCAATAAACATCTTACCATTAGCACGCTTCTTGTAAATGTCGTAGCAGTTCCAAAAGTGCCATGTTTCTCGCTGGTGGAATGCTGGATTTTTGTTTCCCTCCCCTCTAAATCCCCTCTTCAATTCACTTCTCCTTTTAGTCCAACTGAGGACCCTTGTGATGCTCGGGATTCCAAGCTGCAAAAAAAACAAAATGTTTTTCTACAAGAGCGCTCATACTTAAGCGTGTGCTGTATATATTATAACCCTGCTGATGTTGTTTTTACACTGCAGGCAGGGGAGACGAAGAATACTGTTATGCTGCCAAATAAACACTCAGCAGATATTTATATAAAAGAAACTGTCACTCATTATGTTCCTTTACGTCCCATACAGGATTAAGCACTCACGCCGGAATGATGCTGCATCAGGAGTGTGTGCAATTTACAAATCTGGCAACGTTTAAGTAGCACCAGAACTCAACATCATGTCTTTAAGACGTTCTCATTCCCCACACAAGATGAGATTTAGAGCTCAGTGTTGCAACATTAGCAAACAGTTGAGTGTTTATTATCCTGGAAGCCAAATATGTCCACCATTGGTCAGTCAGACCACCCTTAAGCACAGCAAGCCACCCTTGTACTGGCCTGCAGTTTGTCTTTCAGCAGACTGTTGAGTGAGGAAGGCAATCCTGGGGTGTGGAACCACCAGAGCCACCCTAAAGTCTTCTTTTTTTGTGTGACGATAAGCAGACTTGCGGTAGAAACGGGCATGCCACTCAGTCTAAAGCTCAATCTATGAAATGATTATTTTAGTTTGAGTTGATAAAAAATGCACTTTTGTTAAAGTGATGGGTAGACTCTTATGGGATGGTGGTTGACAGAAACAAAACAAACAAAAAAAATAAATCCACTTCAAGACCAGTTTTCATGTTTTTCATTGTGAGGCTCTAAAATCCTGCTGGTGTGTAAACAAACAACTACAAATGTGAAAAGTGTGTCTTTTGAGATAGTTGTATAGACAACAGCAAGTCAGTTTCTTCATGTGTTGTTTTCTGTAAAATCCCATTGAGTGTCTGTTGCTGTTTTTGAGACCATCCATCAAGGATTATCAGAGTCACTTACATGCTTTTTATTTGTTGCTTTGGTATGTCAAAATTACTGCTGTGAAAAACGTTTTAAGAAAAACAAATGTAGTGTTGGCTTATGACTTTTGCAAAGTAAATCAAGATGAGTCTATATAGTCTGTGAAAACAGAAAGATAACAGGGATCAAACATGTGCATGTGTGGTAAACACTCTTGTGCATCAGTATGCCAAAACCAAAACAATAGTCATAAGTAAAGACAAAACGTTCTGTTTTCATTCGGGCATTGTGTAAACCTATCCACTTTCCAAAAACGTTGACTGGCTTTTCAGTCTGTTCATGCAGTCATTGGGAGCGCTCTACATGTCAGTCAATATAAACGCAGTACCAGCGATTGGTTGTCATGCCTCTCTTTGTCTGTATGTCATTTGTTACTTTCACAGCCCAATCTGCATCTTGACAAGTTCTGCCATCACTCTTGAACAATTGACATTGGAAGTAGGTCCATGTTTACTTGGTCATCATATAAACATTCTTTTGATAGATTAGATAGATAGATAGATAGATAGACTGAAAGTACAGACGGTGCCCTTGCCTTTTTCTACTACTTTGTTGTCTGCCTGCATCACGATCATTGATTTTTCTGCACGTCTGCATTGTTGGCAGTCCAAAAGGTGATGTTGGAATTTTGAACCCGCGCTGATATATATCATGCACGCTACCACCTTCTACATCTCTTTCACTTTGCCCTCTCGCCTCCGCTGTTTATTTTCCTCTCTCGTGCTCCTTGCCAGCTGTCGGCATTGGCAGGGCGCCACACAGGCGCTCATTGCCTGGTGACGAATGCAGCAATGACTGTACACAGAGGAGTAGAGGAACCCTAGTTAAAATACAGACTGAATGAAAGAAAGAGAGGTCAACGCAAGGAAAGTAAAAAAAAGAAGAAAAGACAACAGAGATCTGGGACTCCCTATTGTGTCAGAAGGGACACTGTTGGATTAGGCCACGGCCAATAATGATAGCCAGATGGGCCATGAAGGGGGTGTGGCGACAGGAGAAGATTGAAAAACAAGATAGAGTGTGGGACATTAGCCGTCTACTGTAAGGTTACAACGCAACTTTATTGAGACATTTCTTGTTACAATTTTGTGGGCTTGAACACATACGAGTTTCCAACACTGTATTTCCAAGTGGTACCACTAGTTTACATGATAGATTGCATCACTAGCGGCACATCTGTCTCGCATTTAAATAATTTTAACCCGTGCCCCTTATTAACATTCCAGTGCCCATTCCTGAACCACTGACAGTGGGAGATTACCTTGACCAAAACATAGCTGTTTTCCTCCAGCCCCAACAGAACTTTTCAGAGAACACGTTTTCTGACATTTGCACACAATGTGCACGTATTAAATGTCAAGGCACAACAAGAGCACAGGGAGTCAAGAAACCTCACAGCACAAGGCCAGAACTGAAAAAACAAGAACATTTTATTAACAGGATGATGAAATTAACAGTTATATGTTATATTGAGGCAGCACGGTGTGGCCGACTGGTTAGAGCGTCAGCCTCACAGTTCTGAGGACCCGGGTTCAATCCCCGGTCCCGCCTGTGTGGAGTTTGCATGTTCTCCCCGTGCCTGCGTGGGCTTTCTTCGGGCACTCCGGTTTCCTCCCACATCCCAAAAACATGCATTAATTGGAGACTCTAAATTGCCCGTAGGTGTGAATGTGAGTGTGAATGGTTGTTTGTTTGTATGTGCCCTGCGATTGGCTGGCAACCAGTTTAGGGTGTACCCCGCCTCCTGCCCGATGATAGCTGGGATAGGCTCCAGCACGCCCGCGACCCTAGTGAGGTGAAGCGGCTCAGAAAATGGATGGATGGATGGATGTTATATTGAAGGTGGATAACGCCAGCTTACGTTGTGCCTTTCAGGACTTGGGGTACATTCTCCCTCAGTTTTTGCCAGCTATATCGTCACCTTTTTTAAACAGAAACCAAAAAGGTTCACCAGTTTCATGTGCAACACAATACCATTTGTTGTTACTAACTGCATTCTGTGATAAGACCTGTTCAGGAACTGAAATAAGGGGCAATGAACTTGACAAAAACAAAGACACAACACACACAAGCAAACAAGAAAAAGCTCCCATACATTCCCCTAACCACACACGCACACACACACACATGCACACACACACACACAGACACACACACACACACACACACACACACTCCCTCTCTACCTTTGTGTCATTGTGTTTCCCCTCAGTTTCTTTGTCTCCTTTTCTACCCCCATCTGGCACATGTGGACTCTCAGTGCTAATTCACTTCCTTGGCCACCATCTGCTGTGTGACTTTCTACAGTAAACTGAGCCTGGCAAGCCATCTCAGGGAGGGACGAGGTATGTGTTGTCACCTGTTCATCTCACTGCCTTCTGTTGCCCAGCATCGCCTTTCACTGGAAGCTCCACGCATCAGCCCTCAGAGCGTAGGCCAACTAAAAGAGTGTTTGTCAGGCATAAGCACTTATCAGATTTTTAATCCTCAGTGACTAAAGTATGTCTTTGCGGCAGAAACATTTGTTTAGTCTGAGCGTAGAGAAGTGCAGTCACCTTTAACTAGATTCCTTAAACCAATTGCATCTTTATTTGGTATGGCTTTATTGGCTCTTATTTGTTTTCTGACTTCCAAGGCATCTGGTTCGCTCGTAGCGTAAAAAAACTATTACAAATCACAACTCAACTTATTTATCTTTGTAAAACACAGTTCTTCACTAATGTGTCTGCTTAAAGAGCACTGCTGGAACAGAGGGGCGGTGTCTGTAGAACTCAATCTTCAGTAAAAATACACAAATGTATTTGTCAAATACACGTTACTTGTCAGTCTGTTTTTTTACTGACTACAAATTTGGGAGGAGAAGGGATAAAACTTTTCCTGAGTTTAGCATAGGACCTACTTGCTGCTTTTCCACTGCTTGGCTGTATTCTACTTGCCTTGATTTGGGGTTGTCAGTTTTCCACTTCACAAAAGTACAGTGGGAAACTACAAAAGCCAAACCCCACTGAAACATGCTGAAGAAGGAGGGTCTTATGTGTTTTTTGGCATGCGGCTGTTGACCATGTTATGGAGCTGGTAATTCTATTTGAGAGGTCACTGAGGGCAACAAGACTGCAACAACAGCAAAGGGGAGACTGTGGCGTATACTACAGTACTTAAGCATTCCACACTAAGTAACAAAGTAAAATCAATTAAAAAATAGTTCCCCATAGTACCTGGTTTTAATGATGAAAAAAAGATTTAAGCAAGAATAGTCCTGTTTAGTCTTGTAGGTTCCATGCAATAGAAAAGGGGAATTTCTTTCAGGACATACTGTATCGAAAAAATCTGTTTCCAACTTTGGGGGAACAGTTTGAAGAGGGCAATTTTATGTTCTAGCATGGCTCTGCTCCAGTGCCCTAAGCGAGACCCATAAAAGAAATGAGTTTGCTGTGGGATGATCTAGATCAGAGATTGTGAGCCAGGCCATTGTGTGTCATAAGCGACAAGTGACCGTACACATTTTCTTCTGGATGAATAGACAAAAAATCCCAATGAGACACTCTAACTGCACTGCATCAAGCCTGCGACCCATTAACCTCACCAGACTGTTGCATTCTTCATTTGAAATGCTTTTCCAGGCCTTTACTGGAGCCTCTTTCAGTTGTTGTTTGTTTCTGGGGTTTCCTCCATTCAGTCTCCTCTGCAGGAGGTAAAATGCATACTCTATTGGGCTAAGGTCCAGTGATTGACTTGGCAAGTCTAAGACCTTCCACTTTTTCCCTCTGATGAAGTCCTTTGTTGTGTTGGCTGTTTGTTTTGGGTCATTGTCTTGTTGCATGATGAAGCTTCTCCCGATTAGTTTGGGTGCATTTTTCTTTAAAATGCCAGAAAAAGCAGATCCTGCAAAAACAGAAGTGGAAGGACTTAGATTGGCCAAGTCAATCACTGGACCTTAACCCAATAGAGCATTCATTTTGCTTCCTGAAGAGGAGACTGAATGGAGAACCCCCAGAAACAAACAAGAACTGTAAGAGGCTGCAGTAAAGGCCTGGAAAAGCATTTCAAATGAAGAATGCAACAGTCTGGTGAAGTCAATGGGTTGCAGGCTTGATGTAAATACCTTGAAATGAAAGCTGCAATTCTGAACTTTTGTCTCATATTCATCTTTTGAGCTGAACCCAAATGTCTTCAGTATACAACAAAAACAAAGGAATTGAACTTGCCGTTCCAATACTTTTGGAGGGGACTGTATTTACAGCCACATTTACAGAGTTACTGAGTGGGAACTGCCTGCGTGGAAGTCAGGCAAGCGAACGACCACATCTTCAGTGAATTGCATGTAGGTTTCTTTAGGTTATAGGGAAATCTATACCTTTGTATAGCCCATGAAAAGTTATGGAGATACTGTATGTTGATTAAATTTAGCGAAAAGCTGGGCTTCGAGCCAAGAAAGTCTGTTTTGAGGTCGATTCACATCTGGAATGCAGATCCAGGATTTTTTTATTATTATTATTATTTTTTTTTTTTAACATTCGGAGAGAGAAAGCATTTACCAAGTAAGCCACAAACGTTTGAATCATTGACTTCCAATCGCATTCCTTTTTGTTGTAACTAATATGCATCCTCCATTCTACATACAGTATTATGAATAGAGATAAATAGATGATTAATGCAAACAATCGGGTGGTATGTGCTCTAAACATTAGTGTACAACTTTAAACAATAAATAAATAAATAACAGTTTAACTGTAAAGATAGAATGAAAAAACTCAAGTTTTGATGTTTGATTTTTAAAATTTTCAGGAAGCATTCATTTTACAATACAGTTATTACTGTCGTTATGTAGCTACATGAGGTGTATAGAACGGCACTGTATCATCCATCCATCCATTTTCTGAGCCGCTTCTCCTCACTAGGGTCGCGGACGTGCTGGAGCCTATCCCAGCTGTCATCGGGCAGGAGGCGGGGTACACCCTGAACTGGTTGCCAGCCAATCACAGGGCACATACAAACAAACAACCATTCGCACTCACAGTCACAGTCACAGCTACGGGCAATTTAGAGTCTCCAATTAATGCATGTTTTTGGGATGTGGGAGGAAACCGGAGTGCCCGGAGAAAACCCACGCAGGCACGGGGAGAACATGCAAACCCCACACAGGCGGGGCCGGGGATTGAACCCGGGTCCTCAGAACTGTGAGGCTGACGCTCCAACCAGTCGGCCACCGTGCCGCCAGCACTGTATCATACATTTTGCAATTGTTTGTCCCTTTCATGTACAGCTATAGAAGGAAACCAAAATATTAGAAGCACATCTTACTGTGTCTATTAGAACTAACCAATGTTGTTTTTGTAAAGGCATACTTTTCTATACAGCTCTTTTATTGCATCTACAGTATTTTAATAATGCCAGTGTAAAGTTGTAACCTGTGTGTGGATGATGGTAATCTATTGCTTTTGTTACTATCTTCTTATATATTTTATATTCATCGTCAGCAAACTTAATTAGCAAGGACTTAATTACAGACATGTCAGCTTTTTATAGATGTGAAGTGAGATAATATTGTTATTACAGCTCCATTCAGTTCCAGAACTCTGCAGGTGGTTTTCTCCCATTTCGAAGATGCTAGACTTTACTTTTCATAACGTCAGAAGATTAGTGGTCGCTTTCTCAGGCCACTGTTAAGAAGGATATACAGTAGATGACTAGAGGAGGTCCTACCGACACACTGTACATCTTAAAATATATATATATATTTTCAAAAAACATCTGTGAAATGTATGACTTTATCTGAATGACGAATTTTAAAGCAATACACATTCTGGCATGATTTTAGTGGATTTGTTCCAGAGTGTATGTGTGCTGGGTTGTGGAAACAAACGGCCTGTTTCCAGCTCACTTTCCTCCCTCATTTCAAGCCAGATCTATTTCTTTTTCCCCCCTCTGCCTTTTCGACCTTGCAGCACTCTTCCAATCTCCCTATCCCACCTCCCCCGTCCCCCAAACCCTCCCCCCTGCAGAGTTGGATTTCTTCAAAACTCAGTCAACATTCTGCCATCTGTGCCTTGTGCTTTGACCCTTTTCTGTAGCACGGGAAGTGCTGGATCTAAGCTCAAGCAAAGTCTAGGTGAAGAATCGTATTGCAGTTAGACTGACTGACTGAGTGTTGACACGACAGCTGTGGCAGGAAAACATCAGGGGAAGGAAGACTGGCACAGCTCAGGACAGACAATGCAGGATTGTATGAAGCGAGGATTTCATGTGCAAAAAGGCCCCGTGGGAGCGACACTTGCATGTGCGCACACATGCAGACATTATAGTCCAGCCGCAAACACGGTAGCAACTGGAGTCTTGCAGCTGCTCTACAGGCTTGTATAATTCAAGCAGTGGCAGCAACACAACTAATAGCGCCAGGTATTAAACCAATTTCTTCTGAATCTATCAAACCTCCACCTTGTTGTCATCCTCCTCTCTCCCGCTGTTCTAAAGGAGGTCGCAGCCCCTAAATCTAGCTCATTTCCAAGCAGGTAACCACTGAATTGAAACCTTCTCCATTTTATCTGCTTTAACAGGCCATTCGAGAGCAATTTACGACACTGCTTTCTTCCTTGGCCCTGTTTTAGATTCCGATTCGGTTACCAGCGCCATAAAAAACCTCTCAAGACGATTCTTGTGAAGCTGCATATAAAATAGAATTAATCCGTTCTTAGTTGTGTTTGTTTATACAAGAGTGTTTTGTTAAACTGTTATAAGGATGGTCGAAAATCCTCCAGTCCTTGTTTGTAGAACTGCACTGTCTTAAAATGCTTTAAATGGCAAATATTTTCTGACTTCTTTTTTCCAGTAATTGTTCTGTGCTCAGCCTCTATCCAAGTTTGTACAGTGATGTGGAAAAATTGTTTTTTTTCTGCCACTGTGGCAAATCTCCGATTTATGAGGTCGTATGAATAGAACATTTTCATTCCGAGGGTAAGAGTCCAAGAGAAGCATGTGGTTGCCTGCCTAGTGCCTCCCTCACTGTTCACCCCCTCCTGCCTACAGAAATCGATCCCAGTGCTGCTCATTTTGTCCAATCAATCTTCATTGAGAATCAATCTACAACTGATGCAGCACTCATTCTAACCCTTCCATGTCGGGAATAACAGCATTGACCCAAGATGTGGTCGTTTTGCACGTGATAAATGCATTGACCACTCTGCCAAATACTCCTGAGCTGAGTTTGTCTCCATGTGTTTTGAATGGGCGTGATGTCAGACACCCTCTTGAGGGGGACATCATTCCGGTGCGTGCTGAAGGGAGCTTGGAGGGTTGAGCCGGGGAGAGTTAAAGCAGAGGGATGGTCTCCATCTGTCAGCTTTGCCGACTCTAAAGTGGCCATCACTCAGGATTGATTAGCCACGAGCCCATTAGCCCCCTGGCTTTTTCTCTTTCCACTCCTTTCCTTTTTTTCACGCTCTCATTCTTCCAGGCCACCCCAATCTAGTGTGCTGCCTTTCACGCAAACCTGCCATCTTTTAGTACAGTAGTACAACCTACCTACTACACCTACTTGTTGAAAATGATTTCCCTGCCTGTCTTCCATTTTCTTCAATAGTCGAGTATCGTGTCCGTCTATCCGTCCATCCATCCAGCCATGCATTAATCATGGTGTCTACTTTACCAAAGTACCACATGAACGTCGTTCTTGCTGTCGCTTAGCTCCCTCTTTCTCTGTCTTTTTATCCTCCTGACCAGCCTGGTCCTCCATTGACTAAGCTTTCTGCAGGGAATGGGCTATATGTCATAAAAGTTTAATTTCTTTTGTACAGCCCACCCATTTATCACTCCACCTTATTCGTACCAAATGCCTCAAACTACGCAGCTATTAAACAAAATTGATCAGTGCAACAGGAGGGCTTGGCCAATCTGCTCCTATGACACTAAAAAGCAAGACCATTACTCTGCACATTCATGAAGAGAGGGTCAGCTTCTTCGGGACAATCTACTTCCAAGGGGAATGTAAGGTAGCCACTATGTGGTAGGTTAGTAATGGGAGAAAAGGGAATAGGTGTTTTACTGGCGGAGAAAAAAAATTGGCATGTCATCAATGTGTAAAAGAGGTTGGGGTCATGGGTTGCTTCAGTGGATGTGCAATAACTCACACGTCTGTGCAATGTCAAGGCACACAAAACAGATTACCCTTCGATCCCACAAATAGTCCATTACTATCAAGGCCTGCTTCCATCATTTATATTTAAGAATCTATACATGCAAATGAGCAGGTTTAGAATTGATCGTGTAGAAGGTGATTTTGCCGTACATCGTTGGAGGCAGGATTTGTAAGGAGATAAGTTTGAAGTTAAATTGCTTTAATGTGGCCTCAATTTGTCTGTTGGATTGTTGTCTGTTAGTCTGGTGTCTTGCAAGGTTGTGCGTACCGTAACTCTAATATATGAATACATTAGCTTATAGTGTTCTTTAATAAGAGCCTAATGTCTGTGTATATTTTGGTGACAATATTCAACTGATTGACTGAACGTGTTGGAAACACGTGTTGGAAATATAGGTTGCATGAGTATTAG
Organism: Phycodurus eques; assembly: GCF_024500275.1. NCBI lineage: Eukaryota > Metazoa > Chordata > Actinopteri > Syngnathiformes > Syngnathidae > Phycodurus > Phycodurus eques. The sequence goes on along the minus strand of NC_084538.1, from coordinate 17,246,710 downwards.
CTCTGTTTTGTGGTGCATGTAGCTCCATTACACCTTAGTGATATCAGTCAGCGACCAGCTCTTCAGAGAGAACCGGAGAAGAGCCATTGCCATTCTGTGCAACAGTAGCCCATTTTATGCAGCTGTTTCGGGATGTTAATGTTACATTGCAGCTGTGCCTCACTGCTATGCATAAACTGCAAAGAGTTGGAACCATTAGCGAGTTACAGATGGTGTAACAATGCAATATACTGTAAATGTGTATTGGTGTAAAATTGCTATATACTGTAGACTGCCTGTATATAATGCCAAGGACAGTTATTGACCCGTAGTAAAACCTTACAAGTAACTGTAAAAGCAAAAGTAACAATTATGTGTCTATTGAGTTAGAGTATGTACTAATTCATAGTTGATCCTATAATTTACCGAAGAGGATACATACTGAGAGTAAGCCTTGTTGTAAGATATAAAAAAATAATTTATGCCACTTGTTTTCTAAGGTGATGTACACCTCCTGGTTTGAATGGTTCTAGTTTGAAAAGTCAAAATTTTAATTAATGTCAGTGTGACTGAAACTGGGCTTTTCAACGCCATTGTAGAGCTATAATTGGATGAAACAGAATTTCTCAGAACTAGGAGCTCAAATATCTTGATAACGTGCTCAGAACACGAGCAATTGCAACATTTAAAAAGAGATCAGACTATCTGTATTCTCCACATCTACAGATATCGAGATTCAAATGTATCATTTTGGTTTCTCTTCAAGCACGGTATTGATAAAAGTGTCAAATATCAATATTATGGTCGTCCAATGTCCAAGTACTTTAGATATTTTAATATGATGTGAATCCTAGTATTTTCCTGCATGTACTGACATCTGTGTGTAGAGTATACTGTATACTGTAAACAACATAGAAAATTTTTATTAGCTATTTATGACATAGTGCATGAGTTAACTTAAAACTTTAATTGTATAACATGCAGTTATAATGCCTAACTACTGTAGTTTGTCTTGTTTTGTATACCAAATGTTTTTATTTTTTCTTGTTGCGAAAAAATACATACTATTGCTGGTAACTGGCATCTCAGCGATATAGCGCGACATGGGAAAAGCATGCTATATCAAATAACATTTCATATGCTTGAGTCGTGACTTGTTTGGATGAAAAGTTTTCACTTCTTTAGTTATTGTACATATAGTAGATATTGTGATGCAGTGTCGATCAATTATAGCTTCATCGTGTTCCTACGTGGATACAGATGTACACTGGTCAGTAGACCAGTAAGAGCATGGTGAAAGCAACATACAAGGATGCTCTCTACCTTTACAGAGCACATTGGTAGCGTGCTTCTCATTTGGAGAATTTTATTTGAAAATGTAGGCCGAAATATATATAGTTTAAAAACTAAGCATTTGAGTTTTGTGGGTTCACTTCTTAAAGAGGCTAAAAGGGCCATAGTGCCACCTGTGGTAGTGGAGGCGACAACAATAGTATTCCACTTTAATGGTTTGGTTTTCTAAACTGGGCATGTAGACTAACTGACTAAGAGGAGAGCTTGTGACTATGTGGCTCTTCTTGGCCTTTGATAACCTGTTGAAGCACTGATTGAGCACTGACTGGACATCTGGTTGTGGTTTTCGACAACTAATGTCTTCTTTAAGAATTTTGGTCAAAGCTGACTTCTCAAGAGCATACATTACCTACAGTACATAGAGAAAAGAAATATTAACACATGAAAACATAGAACCCCTTTCACCGCCTCAATCAGCGAGGCAATATCGACCAAAGTATTGGGACACCTGACTATTACTCCTAAAAACTAAAAAGTGTACATAAAAAATTGCCTCTTTTCTGTGCAGCTGTAAGGGTCTACTCTGGGAAAACGATTTACCAATGTGTCTGTAGGAATGTTCAAGTTCTTCCACATCAAGAACCTGCTTGTATGGACTTTGTGGACTCGGGCACAAGTGAAGCCAGAATGTAAAACCAAACTGTTCCCACAAAGTTGGAAGCACAGAATTTTCCAAAACGTTTTAGTATGGTGAGAAGTTAAGATTCAGTGGGCAACAAAGTGTTTAGCCTCCCCTCTATTGGATTAGTTCTGTTATTCTCAAAGTTTGGTAGGCGAATTAAATACAAATGAAATAAAATACATTTAAAACATGAAATACAACCCAAATTATTAGAATGAATACAAATATATTATCAACCAATGGCAAGAAAATGAAGGGAGATGCAACTCAAGACTTTTAAAAGTTTTCAACTGCCTCTGGGTAGCTGTACAGAGCATTTAAAAATGATACACACTTACAGATTTGGTGGCAGAAAGCCAATCTAAATTTATGTCTGCTCAGATCATGTCTCACTGCCAGCACAGGGTAGAGCGCTGGTCTAACGCGATTTTGGCGAATTTGATCAAGGCACAGGCAGACAGATACTGCGGTCCGCCGACATACAGAATTTAAGTCGCCAGTGGTTAACATCAGCTCATTCTATATTTAATAGGGGTACCTGCTCACATTGTCTGTTGCTACACTGCCCAAGAGCAGTGACAATGCTCAACACACGTACGGATTGCTGCGATGACGCATCGTCCTCTTCCACACAGAGATGTCTCAATTGAGACTTTCATTGCACTATATTTAAAGGAAATGGGAGTAGCCACTTTGATTAGCAGCGTTGGCTGTAAACACAACCACAGTGGCGCAGCCTGACCACTCTCGGATCCGCCAGGCTGCGCTGGTCTACGGAATTACCAACACTGGTCTATCTCGTACATAGTTGCGCCGGACTTAACGCCGTTCAGAAAATAGGGCCCCTACACTTTTACTTTTGGTCATTGTGCTGGTACTTGGGCAGCAAAGTATTTTATGAGGTGGTTCTTGGAGTAAAAAGTTTGAGAATCATTGAATTAACTGGTACAGTGATGTGATTATACACTCACGTGAGGGTGGGGTGGAGTTGGCAGTAGCCTGCGGTCCAACTTGAAGGCACATCGGAGAAGCCAGTAATTCCAGGAAAGACAATCCGCCGCCTGTGCGTGTCCCTCCATGTAGTTCCCACATCTTGGTACCTCTGGGAACTCCACCAGTAACCTCCCTTCCCCTGATGAGGAGTTGAGATCTTTGGTAACTCGGGCCTCCAGTATCGCCTTACGTACAGTATAGAGGCTTGTACAGACTCAGGCGAGGCTTTCTTTATGGGATGGTTGGAGGAGGGAAGGCAGAGAAAGAAAAGCAATACATTTACATATAGTACCGGAACATTACTCAGTGTACTGATTTCTTATGAGTGTGGCTCTTTTAACCACAGACATAAAAGCAAGGCCAGGAAAATGTAAGCTGTAGCTAAAAGTATTTCATGTCAATAATTTTGTTTTGGGATCTAAGTGTAAATACAGGAAACAAAAAAGGATGACTCATAAGGCTCCCCTCTTTTCCTTCATCCTTCTTCTATGTTTATATTTAGCGTGTTTAGCTTGAAGCAAATGACCAAGTATATAAACAGGCGAACATTAGGAATGTTGTCACAGGACCATTTCAATCTAGTGATATGCGATTTTTGCCTTGTTGCCGCCTTAAATCTCTTATTAACTACATTGGAGACTGTAATAAACAGTAATTTCTGTGCTATTAGAAAGACAATTAGAGCTAGTAAAAGGAAAGAGGTGTGGGATGAGCTTCTTCGAAGGCAAACTTGACATCTTTTCATATTGGTCATTTCCTCAAAATGGATATCATTCGTGGATATAATAATAAAAAAAGCAATCAAATCAAATAAATGAGAAACGCAAATGGACCTGACTCATATAGCCACAGGTAATGAATACATTCCAACTTAGTATGATCACTTGGAAGTGTCGATACACGTCGGCATGTTTATAGCTACGTTTGTGTGTTTGTAAATCCATCCATCCATTTTCTTTACCGCTTCTCCTCACTAGGGTCGCGGGCGTGCTGGAGCCTATCCCAGCTATCATCGGGCAGGAGGCGGGGTACACCCTGAACTGGTTGCCAGCCAATCGCAGGGCACAGACAAACAAACAACCAGTCACACTCAGATTCACACCGACGGGAAATTTAGAGTTGTCAATTAACCTACCATGCATGCTTTTGGGATGTGGGAGGAAACCGGAGTGCCCGGAGAAAAAAAAAAGAACATGCAAACTTGTTTGTAAATCTTAAAAAAAAAAAAAGGGCACTACCTTGTGTTTTTAATATACTTCTATGTATGGTATATATATACAGTTATTTGTGCTACTTACTTACTAGGATCCTTAAAAATGGTGCAAACAATGGTATGCTTCCTCAGCATTGTCAGGCTAGCATATGAATCTATACAAACTATGAGAAGGGCAAATAGTTTTCTGACACAACTTGCCACAGTATTTTGCCACGAATCTCATTTCCAGACAGAAGATCTCTTTTCAACAAATGACAAAGAACTTTAACTAAACTTTTGGCCAGTTTATTATTCATTTTGGGCTTGAACTTACATTAACTGATACAATGCCATTTTCCTCCACTGCAAATTGGAATCGCAATAATAAGCGCACTGTTATAATGGGCAATGTCGATCAAATCTAGGGATAGTTGTTGCTGTAAAAATAAACTCGGCTTGCGCTGGATCGTATCATATTATTCAGGTCCACCAAATGCATGCCTCACTGTATGATTTCAGCTGTAGCGAACTTTGAGTGTGTATTTATGAGTGAGAGGATGTCAAGTCTATCCCACCGTGAGTAATCAGACAGCAATCAAATGCAATCCCAACAGCATCCACTTTTCATACATACTCTGCCTCCATCTCCCAGTGCAAAAATGATTGGTGTGATGAGATACATGTTTTCATCTCAGAGAGCGCAGGAAAAAAAAAACATGAATAGACAGGACACTTTTTCCTCTCATAGTTAATTGTGAGGTGTTTATATGACACTGAAAGAGCATCTGAGATACTGTATAAAATCTGAAGCAGATGGTTCAGATAATTGCTCCATAAATATAGAACAAGGCATTGTTTTTGTTGTTTTTGAACCAGTATGGTGACAAACCACACTATCACACTGTGATTGCAGCCTGCCAAGAATGTTGACAAATAAATTGACAGGCACGCTGGAAAAGTCCAACTCACTGACACCTATTGAACAAACAAGTGAATCATGTTTCCTCATGTCAAAAGCTGGGTCAGTTCACGGTGACATTGTTGAAAGAATGTCCATGTGTTGGGAGGGGAGCATGCGGCATAATTCCTCATCATTCCAAACAAAGATTCTGAAAAAGGAAACGCAACCTACCTCAAGATGTAATTCGCTACATATTCGGCAGTTTCTGGATACATGCTTGTCATGATGATCCTTAACAAGACTGGTTGAGGGTTCTTCTCAACTATGCTTTCTTGCTGACATGTCTTAGATATACTGTATGTCCTTAATGATTTGTCTATGGAGACTAGTTTCATCATACCAAGGGGATGGATGGTGCATTGGTACTTGTTGTAGCAACCAGAATCCAAGCAAGGCTTCAGAGCTTCTCGATCTCGAGCCTCTCCTTTAGACATCTGCAGATGTTTCAGAGAATGGCATTGCAGGATAAGTATCACTGAGCCCATGGTTTGCCCTCTAGCCAAATTATCATTTATGACAAAATGTTAATTTGTTGTTTTCAATTTAATGTAATTAAAGCAATTTGATATATTTTTGTCATCCTTGTGCATGACCCAATTACAGTGGACACTCAAAATTTGAATGCACGGTGTATTTGAGAAACAGTACCTTTTCATCTGATGATTATAAATCTTGATTCCTTATATTTTTGGCATATACAGTAGGTCAGCATCAAACTAACTTACAGTATGTCTTTTTTTCAACTGTTTTCATGTAGTGAAGATAAATATTGAAATATTAATGTTAAATATAGAAGCTGTGTCTATAAAATCTATTAGTATATATTCTTATATTCTTAAGTATATTATATTCTTATATTCTTAAGTATATTCTTAAGATAAAAGATATGAAATGTGGGTTTTCTGACTAATAAGCACGAACATTACCGTTTTACTGATTTTGATGAATTGCCCTGTAACAGCCGATTTGGTTTCCCACTGCTTTCTCAGCCCTTTTGCTTTGGGAAACCTACAGAGTATGAGAAATGTTGCTAAACAACTAACAACAATGACAGAGTTGTTACTTTGGGGCCATTAAATTGATTGGAAAGACTTCTTTTTTGGAAGCTTTTTTTTCACTGTAGGAATTCACAGAACAGTTATATGCACATACGGGACTTCATAGTATCAGCCGCAAAGTCAGGAAATTCTATTTGCAAAATGTTAATAATAATAATCAATTTAATTAATGAATAATTCATTTATAAAAATTCATAACACACGCAATATCTATCACTAACCTATGCTAACGTAGTAGTAAAGTCTTCATTACAGTAAATGTTTGTATGAAAAACACTTCCAGGCCATAATTTAAAATAATCATGTGAGTGAGTATCAAGAAAAAAAAGAACAATTCTTTACCTCTACTTCTGTGGTTGGCTTGCACACTGGAAGTTCCGCAAACTATTCATTGCGTGCCGTTTTGTAACCATGAAAAGTAATAGGTCGGGACCGTTGAAAACCAAACTCTCCCTGTAATGTGCTTTACTCTAAAATGAATTAATAATAAGTTGTTAACTTGTTTATACACTTGTGTACTGCGGCCATTAAGAATGCAAAATATATGTTAAGATTCTATAATAGTGATTGTCTGACCTTCAGGGCATGAACTCAATTACCGGTATTTCATATAAGAAAAACGGTATTAAAATGGAAACAAATCAGATGACCAACATCTTAGAATGGATTGTGAGAACCAGACATATTTGAGTATCTGTTGTTCCACAATGTAGCACAAGGACCAAACCAAAAACATATCAGAGATGAAAAAGGGGCTTGAGGTTGAATGCACTCTAAGCCTTCTCAATGGGATTACATTCTAAAAACGATCAAATGTGATTGCTGTGACATGCAGTTGATGGAGTTTATACAACAGTGTGACTGGCAGAGAAAACGGAGTGTGTCTTTGCTGCATTACCCTGCTGCATGGAGTAGAAAACATAAGCTTGTCGTAGAGCACTTTTTTGCCTCATTAAATCTGCAGACGTGCCCTACTTTTTTTCCCTCTTCCTCCTCCATTGGACTCGGTTACTTGTGAGCAGATTTGGTGGAGGATGCGTGGGGGTGTTTCATTAGATCTCAATTCATTCTGCTGTGTTACTCAACAAAATGTGAGCAAGTTTGAAAAAGGGAAGAACGGTTTTTTTTTGTCTTATCCACATCTTTGAATATTACACGTTATACTGAGCCCATGTTTGTCTTTCTCTTTGCATTACTTCTCCATCCTGTTGTGCTTCCAGCAGATCTCCTTTATCGTCACAAACCCTGATAAACTTGTACTTCTAACATCCCCATCCCCCCTTTGTTCTGTGAGCAGCCCTCCCTATTATGACATTGAGCAGCCCTGAATTCCAGCTCGGCCACGCCCATAACCCCAGCCCCCCATTTCGACCTCTCTGGTCCCATCACGTCCCACTTTTTTCCCCTCCATCACAGTCCGTAAGCTGTCAAAACACTGCACAGCTTTCTCAATATCAAACCTCAGTGAAAAACACAAGCCTGTGTAATGGAGCTGAGATTGAATTCCACTTTGTGCCAGAAATATGTTTGGACTGCGAAAGAAATAAAAAGCTGTCACTTTCTTGCAGCCGTATTTTACTCCCTGTAGATTTTATTCATGGCCTCATGACATGGACGATGGCAGACAAGTGTTGGTTTTGAGAAGAAGCAAAGACCTTAGGTCATGTTGTGTGACGTGTGTAAGCACCATTGGCAGACAGAGAGGTCTTGATAGTTGGCTGGGTTAAATACAGTAAGGACTCATGGAAACCCAGAAATGAAATCTCTTAGGGGCATAATACTATTCATTCTAGCTATGTTGCATCTGTGAACAAACTGTTATGCACAATTACTTTTGACAGTTAATTTCTGCTCCTATAGTCCTTATTCTTTTCCTCTTTGCCATCTTTGGTACCCTTCCATGGTGGCATCACACACAAACAAAAAGGAAGAAAAAGCAAAACTTGCCTGTTGCGTTAATACTTCTGACTATCACTGAACTTAAGTGTCGCAAGATTTGGTGGTCTTGCATGATGTCACATATGAAGACATATTGTGCAAATTTTCCCCCATGATTTGGTTGAGGTCCAAATTACATGACTTTAGAGTTTGTCAATGATGATTAAAACAGATATTACAGTGCTATGTGCAGTATATAAAGCAATTTCTTGCTTGATAAATAGTTATGTACTCTGTAATTTACACTCCATTATTTATGTTCTAGTAAATATTCTGTATGTTTTTTGTCTTAGTATACCTGTAAGTATTTTCTCTCCACAATTATTCCCATTTTATACTCCTATACAGTATGTATTTTCTGCTGACTGATTATTTAAAATGCACAGTCCTGTCTGACCTTGTCTGAGAGCCTATCTACATTTGTATGGTGGGGGAACAGTTAGCCAGACTTGACCAGACCAGTCTTGTTTTCATCTGTCAATGGTTTGCATTGATTTTGTCTCCGTATGTTAAAGGACACACACTGAAATACTTTTTTTTTTTTTAAAGCAATTTGATGTTTTGCAATTACGTTGTCTTCATATTCCATCAAAAACAAGAAAAACAAACATATGAACACTCTCCAGTTGAATTCTGTTTTTTTATTTTGTTTTCTGGATTTTCACCAAGCAGTGAGGAGCCCCTGTCAACCAATCAATTGACTACGGTGATTCCTAGTGCTACCGTTTAAGTAACCCAATGAAAGAGTACCAGTTGTGGTATGGTATGAATGTATTATTTTGTATCCTTCACAAACATGTCAATGGACACACAAACAACTTCAAATTGCACCTGAACAAAACTATACTGCTTGGTGGAAATGTGATTAATAAGACCATTGTCCCCTGTCTCTAGGGTACCATCCATTAATGTACCAACAAGGAAAGAAATTCATGCTACATCAGCTTAAAGAAGTGAATATTTTAAAGCATATGGATGGTAGAAAAACTTACTAGGTGTGGTTTGACGAAACGTGTGAGTGCAGACTTAAGTCTCAAGTCTGCATTTAAACATTATCTGTTTGGCAAAAAGTGCAGCGTCTTCAACTGTGCCTCCTAAAAATAGAAAACATTGTGTGTAAGTGAGAAGACTGACAAGAAGTAATATAGTGTATCTGTTTCATCAAACTTTATTTAGTCAGGTAAGAAAGTGCATAAACAACATTTGCACAGCTTCTGCATTTGATTTCAAATACCAATTCAAACAAAGCCATTAGAACTGATTAAATTCTCTCTCATCATAACACCTTGACTTTTGATCAACCTAAAATAATTGCGTGTGGACCTGTGAATCCACCACTGCTAAATGGAACTGAAAGTAGTTTGGCCAAAGATCAAATTTCACACAGTGCATGTAAACTTGGACAGAGAAGTGTGGGAAAAAAGAAAACAAACAAATGAACGAATGTCAGAAGGCTATTAATTTGTGCATCTAAATGTAGTCCCTGGCATCATTGTGTCGTTTCCCGTGAATGGCCTATTCAGACAAAGCTTAACTATATAGACATGTAAATGAAGTGACTCAAGCAGTCTGTGAGCACCACCAGCTGCTGTGGAGATGCCACCATCATATTGATTAGTGTTGGGCTTCCTTCAGTCAGGGGACCTCCGCAGCCACGGACAAGTTCAGTGCCCGAAAGCTGAGTCAGCGCCAATTCACCATGCAGACAAGGGGTCCATGTAGACCCCTCCCCCACCACATTAATGCCAACCAAATAATTTATCAGCTGCCAAGCCAATGTGCATAGGGGAAGGGTGAGGGTTGATATGTCACTATGACTCAATTGTGTTGTTGTTGTTTTTTTGTTGTTGTTTTTTTTATAACGAGTCTGTGTGAGACATGATTGTAACTGTCTTTCACGCTCCCGCTTGTACAGTGGAATTGGTGCCAGGCAGTCAGATGTGTTAACGGTAATGTACAATGACTAACGGAAGCCTACTCTAAAGCCCTGTCATTCAACCATCCATGACTTACCACACACTGTGCTTCCCTCAGCCCTCAACAATGGCAGCTCTTGTGCAATGTGGGGCAAAATTTCTCTTGCTGGCTAATGAGCAAAGTTGCTTTCTGTTTAAGGTTTGTGTTGCTTTTTGTTCCTTTTTACACCCCCACTATTTCCAACAGTAAAAAAATGAAAGCAAAAGGAGGATGTTCTTTTTTTCCATCCCAATAGTGGCATTTAGAGTACGTTAGAGCAGTGTGCAACAGAAATCCCCTGTTTTCCCAGCTTTCACAATGACAAATACAGGTTCACAGCCAGCATAACTAGAGTTAAAAGTCCCTCGACAATCAGAGGCTGGCCGACAATTTAATCTTTCCTTGTTGTTTCAAAAGAAAGGACAGATGCAGGTCAAAAAGCACACAGCAGCTTAAAAAGAAAAGAAAAATCCCCCAGTGCCACTTTTTAAATGTGTGTTTCAACCACAAAGTGGTGCCCTGGTTTTGGCGGACTTATGGATTTCTTCACTTTAAGGTCACGGATGTCATGATTTAAAATGGGAAACATTCTTGGGTATGGAAAAAAATTATGAGGCTCTCTTTTGTATTCATGCTGCATCTTAATATAGCAGACAGTAGATTATAGAGTCAAAAGAAGCTTTGTTGTTCATTGCCAAGAGTCAGTAAAACAGCATCCCTGTCTTTTGTTTTGCAGAGAGTCAAAGTTTAGAGAAGGCTTAACCCCAAATGTCTTTGTGGGGTCCTAAAGTGGCCACTGGGACATGCTTTTTTTTCCAACATCACTAATGCATAAATGTGGCCTCCTGTTGTGCTCCCTGCAAGTTTTTGTGGGAAGCTCTCCAGGAGTCTCCTCACTCAGTTTGTTATCCTCCATCTCAAAGACAAATGATTCATCACCCTCCTATTTAGTGGAGGCGGTTGGCTTTTTCTTCTTTCGATTAAAAATTAAAAGCAACTTTGAATGGTAAACCAAGTCACTTTGATAGGGAGAGAAAAAAAAACATTTTGCAGGCAATGCCTCGTGGAGCAAATGGTTTCCCTCTGCAAAACAGCCTTCTTATTTTACACCCATTCTGAATATGCATCCACATTAACAGTGAATCCCCAACATACTCTCGCTATCAAATTAGGTGAATCTGCACAATCAAATGATATTCAAGAATACTTGAGCTGTATTAAATATCCTGCCTTGACAAACATGAATACATAAAGCGGCTGAAACAAGTATTTAACACGTCACCATTTTTCTCACTAAATATATTTACTAAGGTGCTATTGACCTGAACCTTTCACCAGACGTTGGGAAAACCCCAAATAATCCATACATACAACGAAAGTAGAATAAATAAGATCAGAAAAGAAGTTGAATGTAATAATGATACAACGACACAGGGGGAAATTATTGAACACGTGAAGAAAGGGAAGAGCAAAAAGGCATGGAAAGCCAAGACAATGCCTAAAATCTATCAATAATCAAAGAGCAATCCATCCCCTTGTCAGTTCAAATGAATATCAGCTGGTTCAGTCCTAACCGATGGCCTACAAAAGGTCTCATTGCCAAGGTGTGAGTCAGACACATCTCATGATGGGTACGAGCAGAGAGCTGTCTCAAGATCATCGCAAACAAATTGTTGCAAAAAATAAAAATGGCATTGGTTACAGGCGCATATCTAAGCTTCTGAACGTTCCAGTGAGCACGGTTGGGGCCATAATACGTAAATGGAAAGCCAATCATACCAACATAAATTTGCCTGGGTCAGGTGCTCCTCGCAAGATTTCTGAAAGAGGAGTGCAAAGAATACTCAGAAGAGTAGTTCATGAGCCAAGGACCACCTATGAAGAGCTATAAAAAGACCTGGAATTAGCAGGTACTATTGTCACAATGAACACATTTCTGCAGGATAATGATCCAAAACATTCTGCCAAGGAAACTCTCAATCGGATTCAAAGAAAAAAAATAAAGCTGCTAGAATGGCCCAGCCAATCAACTGACTTTAATCCAATTAAAAATCTATGGAAAGAACTGAAACTCAAGAAGCCCACGGAACCTTCAAGATTTGAAGACTGCTTGTGTGGAGGAATGGGACAAAATCACACCAGAGCAATGCATGCGACTAGTTTCTCCATACAGGATGCGTCTTGAAGCTGTCATCGCAAAACAAAGGCTTTTATACAAAGTATTAAACAAATACCCCTGTCATTTCACATTATTACACACAGTTAATTTCTCATCATATTTGTTCTACTTTCTTTGTATGTATGGATTACTTGGGGTGTTCCCAACATATGGTGAAATTTTCATGGTCATAGTGAGAAACATGGTGATGGGTTAAATACTTATTTCAGCCGCTGTAGATATCCAGTTTAACACATAAAAGAGAAGACGTATTCTAACGACAACACAAGGGTGACTGCCATAACTGCTTTCATGTACCAAATCCCGAGCAGCATGAGATAAAAATGGCAATTTTGAGCCGACGAGTTACAATAACACAAACGAGGTGTTATTTCAATAAAAGGGTCTGCATACAGAAACATGGATCATAAACAATTTTGCTGTAACTTCGTATGTGCTGTGCTGTGCAATGTCTAGAGTCAATCAATTGTTTTAATCCAAATGGAAGTGAAAGTTGGAAGCAGTCATGGAATCTGAAATGTATAGATTACTAGTGTTACATACATAAATTTAAATAATGAAGTTGTACTTCTGTTATTCTTTTTCCTGTGAATAACTGTGATGTTTAAGATTGTTTTTCCCCAAAAGACATGATAAGAGGGTCTTTCTCTTGACCTACAAAATCTCAGATTGTCTAATATACTGTCGGAGTCAAAAACTTGATTGAAGTCGAAATCTAAATTTTGATCACGAGACCCTGAATGATTAGGCTTATGCACTCACTCGTTTTTAAATGGGATCGAAGACTGCACAGTCCTATTAAATGGAATTCTGAGATAATAAGAAATAGATATCTAAATCTCAAGCTGAGCACATTTTTAATTACAGCACAATTTGTATAATATTTGAGATTCAGCAGAATGCAGAACATTTTTGTGAGTCACACTGGAAGTGCGCGTGCCTGTGTCAATAGGAAGCATCTCTCGGCTACTGCCTAAGAGCTCCACATGCTGATGTCACCTCTTGGCACAACTTTGTGATCTTTGGACTTGATCAGCAATTGTGCCACAGCCAACCAGCAAGCTCATTGGGTTTGACCCCAGCCACTGATGTCATGTAGCTGGAATGCAAACAAGCCGGGCCGATGTCGTGTCGGTGTGCAGGTGTATGTGTATGTGAGAGAGTGGTGGGGCAGCAGCCACGCTACAGTGCTGTTTATAGAGCTCGGCTGTTGTCAGGGCAGCACAAACAGCCTGCCAGCTGTGACCATGTTGGTTTTTCACTGGACAAGCTGTATGTTTAGTGCAGTCAATTCTGACTGTGTGTGAAGCCGCCATGCTAACATTTGCCACAGCCTCCAGCCTTTCAAACACTCCTAAAGTCAGAATCAGAATCAGAATCAGAATCATCTTTATTTGTCAAGTATGTCCAAAAAACACACAAGGAATTTGTCTCCGGTAGTTGGAGCCGCTCTAGTACGACAACAGAGAGTCAACTGACAGAGAACAACTATTTTGTTAAAAAATGAAAAGATACAATTTTATCATGTCCTTATTTTTCATAATTTGAATGAAAAGTCCCTGGGGTTCTGCATGATAGATCAATTATCAATTAATTGATGGCTAGGAAGAGCTACCATTTAAGTTAACAATATATTCTGTATATATACATTTTGATTGAATCATTATTGAATTAGATATGTTTTATGTTGTTGTATTTAAGTGCAGTGTACAATGTTCAAACTTTGCATAATGTTACAGTGGTTTACAATTCTATTACATATACGTTTTAAGGATGTAACCTCTGCATCATTTTTGATGAACACTTGGCCTTACCTCACTATTGTGTTTTATTGTTGGTTATTATAGTGGTACTTTGAGCCCCTAGATTTTTTTTTTTTCAGGTGGTACTTGGGATAAAATGATTGAGAACCATTGCTCTAAAGTATGTGCAAGACTGAAACTTTTAATACTGTGTTACTGACATTGTGAACCTTGATAGGGCAAACTGCTTCTCAGGTTACACTGTTTATTTCATGGATTTTTTTCACCTGATACCTTGTGTGGATTATAATGGCCAAACAAACTTGTTTAAGTGAGAACAAAATGGAGGACTGAAAAAAACCACCAGTAAAGCCAAATTAATGGAGCAATACAAAACAACAGGCCCAAATGTGTTTGATGGGGTTAAGGTCTGGGTTTTATGTCAAGTACTTCTACACCAAACGGATCCAACCATTCCTTAATGGTTAGTTTGTGCAGCAAAATTTCATTGATGTCTAATTCAACTTCTAATTAATTAAGGTGTGATGTGTCTCAATACTTTTGCCAATGTAGTGTACATTACATCCGTGATATTAACATTGATTTATATTATGTTAAAAATAATCTAGTTTCAAAATTTAGGAATTAATACAGAAGACTTGGGAACTCAAGTTCATAGAGTACATTAGACGTTATTGCAGACTCTGTTCTGGCATTTGAACCCAAAGTGTTTTTAATTATTACAGTGTGATGTAGAGTAAATGTGTTGCACACACACGGACGGTGAATTGGAGTGAGTCTGGAATTCACATCCTGTGAGCCATGTGTGGTTTGATTAAGGCAATAAAATCACATTGGACATGCTTGGTGAAAGGGCGCGCTCAGTTTACTGTTCAGAAAACTGTCGTGCTACTTTAGCGAGATGATTTTCTTCAACTCTAATTAAACATTGTTAGTACACTTGATAATGCTGGGAGCGGATAACATTTTTCAAGTCATTTTGGCAGACGACTCCGTGATGTTATGTGGCAAGTAAACATTGACAATGTTCTACTTTGAAAAGTGCTTCTGAATGCAATTTGTGTAATTTTTGGAAGGATTTGTAAACCATAGTCATATAACCTTCAGTTTATATTGGCTTGCTATGTCGCAAGACGAGCATTAGAGGCCTTTGTATGTTATTCATATAACAAATGCAGTTAGTGCATTCCTGTCATAAATGTCATTTCAACATGTTCTGAGAGGGAAATATTTAACTCTAAAGAAAACAGCTCAGAGAAAAGGAAATGGTTGTCCATAGATGGAATGCATTTGTGAAAAGTCGTATCGCATCTCAATAGGGCTTTGTAGTCATCTGGAGTTGGAATTGATATATTCTGCTGTGGAGCTCACATCAAACAAAATGTGCTTCTTCTGATGTCACTTCAATGCATCCAATTTGGTGAAGAGCTGGAGAAATGAACCAAATTAAAATTGGAATCTGTTCTGTCTGTGGTAAAGGTTAAAAAGTAATGCTATCCGGGGCCAACTTTAATAAGATACAGCTTCAGATTGAACTCATTTTAGTTAGCAGTTTTACAGAAATGGTTTTTTTCTTTTGAATGTGATTGCACAGTTACACTCAGTAGCCTTGCAATCATCCCTTCAATACCAATTGGACAAAGCCTTTATGTCTATCGAACTCTGTTTAAGCCTTATTTAATGGTCATGTAAACCACAAAAAAATGGGCGATGGGCCTCTCAGTGGCTTTCAACGGAGACTCAGAGAATGGTGTCGAGCTAAGCAAGTCAAAGTGACGGTGAGGGGGTGACGCGCCACATTAGTAAGCACCTGGCAACCCAAATATGAAATTAGGTTTTACTTTGTTTCCTAAAAGATACTAGGCTTCTGTTGCTTCCAACCCTGACAAAGAAATGTATGCATAACATACATTTTTAAATGTCCTGGACCATTTGGATGGGCAAAGTGGCTGTAAAGTATTTGATTTTACAATGCTGCCCTTAAAACGAGTGGGCATTCGATGATTTGTGTTATTTTTATGGTCTTACACTTGTGGAACATTTTGTCTCCATGACAACTCTGATACTACTTCTCTAAAGACGGAATATTCACGTGTCAGAGCCGTTTATAAATAAAAGTTAACAGTAAGAGGGCGGGAAAATAAAGGCATGTCTAAGCAGTATAAAATTGACTTATGGCTACCTGTATGAAAAAGAAATGCTGTTCTGGGTTGAAAAATCCAAGTTCAGAAACTATACTTTCATATTTCTGCTTGTGGTATTTAATGAGTTGAATACTACTAAAGCACCACGCCTCTCGCCGTAAGTCAGCTGGGATAAGCGTTGCTACGCTTCCAACTTGAGGGAAGGTCCTTTTGTGTTCCAGCATGACTGCAAAGCAAGGACATAAAAACATTGTGTTCTTCTGGATGAATAAACAAAAATCCCCATAGGCACAGTTCCTTCAAATGCAATGGCCTTTGGCCAGGTGTCCTAATACTTTTCCATATGGTATTTGTGTTTTATGATAAGTACCTCTGTTTGAATACCCGTAAATCTTTTGCTGTTTTCTAGTAAGTCTTTAAACCGAATTGTTTTAAAAAACACGATTCAACATCTTGATCTCAAAGTGACTTAAAGCAGACTTATTGTGATATTTTTTTTAACAATTGAAAACAGTTTCCATGTGTCCTAAATACATGTCTGTGATTCATTCGTAATATGTCAAACTATCCTACAAATCAAGAATTGCATTGCGCTTTCCACACTGCGAACGAAGCGAGCGGTTTCTACTTGCAGAAGTGGAGCCCAGATTGTGGAAAAAAAAGCATGCGCACTTAGTGACAATAAAAACAAAAGATTTTCACTTGTGAAGGCAGCGCTTCATACACCGCAATTAGTGTAGGGCAGTGATTCTCAACTGGTAGGTTGGAACCTAAAAGTGGCTGCGCCACAAGGTGTCCTTGGTTTATGACGTTGCCGAACAGCATGCAGTTAACTGGTTTGCATTGCAGCCTACGATTACATTTGTCACAAGGCACAAAAAGGCACGCTCAGATGCCACCATACTTACATTTACTTTTTTTTACATTTTGATTGTTTTTCAGATAAATACTTACTGTTATTATGACTTTACTTGGCCAGCTGGCATCGGTCCTTGGTGTATGCCGCCTCTCGCCCAAAGTCAGCTAGGATAGGCTCCAGCACTTCCGTGACCCTAATGAGAATAAGCGTGACAAAAAATGGATAGATGGCTATGACTTTACAATTGCAGTAGCATATGTTAATGATAAACTATAGCACTTTTCAACTTACCTGCAAATGCAGGTTTGCTGCTGTAGGAATGGAACTGGTCGTAAAACCGTAGACCGTGTACAGTGAAATACGTATCATGCATCCCGCATTCCAGATCAGACTTGTCTTTATTTTGAAAAGAGTAAATAAAAATAAAAATGGACGCGTATTCGTAATTTCTGTACTGTGTCTACCTCATGCTCTATAATTATAGTTCTAAGAATATTATACACACACACAACTAAGCTGACATCATGGCTCATGATATGCTTTTGGTAGTGCGTGAAACTCATCCATAATTGAATATCAGCGCAGCACAAAAAAAAACAAAAAACAGCCCTGTGCAATTTCCAGAGGCATTTAAACAACATCTCCCTGATGCCAAAGCACATTTTTATAGTGTAGTCTGTACACTGTTTAAACTGTCCCTGTTACAATTGTCTACATTTTTTTCCGAAAAAGAAGGCAAACTATTGATGTTGCACTCTTCAAAAAAGAAGACATCAGTGCCAAGATTTGAGTGAAATTCATTCATTCATTAATTTTTCCGTACCGCTTATCCTTACTAGGGTTGAGGGGCGTGCTGGAGCCTATCCCGGGTATCTTCGGGCGAGAGGCGGGGTACACCCTAAACTGGTCGCCAGCCAATCGCAGGGTAATGAGTGAAATGGTCTGCTTACATTTTTGGTATTTAATTTTACTATACAGTGTACCCCCGTTAATTGCACAGAAAAGGTTCCAATCCAATTTTTTTTGTTTAACAGTGTTTGAGTTCATATCATATCAAATTATTAATTGGTGTCTTTTGTGTTAATGTTGTTTACTTGTTCGACTCTGTTGCATGTATTTTGAGTAACTACTGTATGAATGAATCATGTATAACTACTGTATTGATGTACTATGTGCTGTACTAATCTATTATTTGTACTGTTAATTATATGTGGACCTGAGGAAGATTAGCAAACTGCTACGGCACAAGTTAATCACGATGTCGGCAGCCTCTGCTGCTTGAGACAGTCATTGATATTTTCACCAAAATACCTCTACTTTGCCTACAACAACAAATATAGTCAATATCCAAAGTAATTTAGCATACGATCGCCAGCACTTGCTAAAACTGCAATCATCCTTGCACATCATCAGATTTACTTCAAACTTCACAGAAAACAAGAATAATCATAGTGAATCACGTCCATATAGTTTATAGTGTGTCTGAATCCTATTAACATGATTTTTGACGCCGAAAACACTTTTTGGAGTCAGATTTGCGCTGATACAACCCCGAGTTCTTTGGCAATACGTCTTCATCCAATCAACAGCAAACAGAGCTTCCAAAATTAGTAGTAACAGGTACTGGTACTTAAAATGCACGAGCAGATGCCTAAGTAGCCATGCAGCTCCTTTGAAACTGGTACCTGTTTGGCCGACTGTCGTATCCACACACCCCCGACACTGAGTACTGTATAGTTAATACAAATGAGAAGACGCTGCTCATGGAATTACTGTACGTGCACATGTTTGGCTGATGCCGTTCGGTGGGCCAATTTCATGCTGACTTGAAATTGATTCCGCGACCCAGATGAAATTGCTGCGCGGGCCGGAAGGGCCCCCCGGACCAGGAGCTTCACATCTCTGTTGCCTCTTTCTTAGCACAAATTTACTGTTCCGTTCTTATAAACTTCATCCGTTTCTTCTTTGAGCTTCAAAGGTCTCTCCATCTCATTACAAATTATTGGCAGTGAAGAAAATATTTGATCAGACTTGATAAGCGGTAAAGAAAATGGATGGATGGATGATTACAAATTCAGTCTTTTCAATGGCAATAATTATCTTTTCAAGGTCACTATTGTAGCTGGCACAGTGAGCCGCAAGACGGAGTAACATCTCTGGATCAGATCCTTTTCAGCTAAAGAGCTTAGAAGCTTTTTGCGTTCATTACCCATTTGTGTGTTATACAGTTCAATGAGATCAGCCTTTAAGCTTACAATGGCAGAAAACCTAGCTAGGTGTCTGCATGGAAGGAGAACGGCACCCACGTGAACCTATGTCCTCTCGTACGCCCCGTTCAGCATGGCTGCCTGCTATTGTGTGGAGGCAGAATACTGTCTGCCTCACCTTGAGCTTTATTTTACTTGGAAAGCAAAACTAAAAATGCTACACAAAAATACTAAATACATTAGCCTACGTAAAGTCAGAGTGCACATTACAAGTATCTGAAAACATTATATTGGAAATGTGAAGATAGAAAGAACACTTTAACCAAAAGCCTCTTTTCCTGGAGTACAGTAAATTTCCCAATAGATGGTGGTGTTGCTATGTGCTATCTCTGCTTTAGTGAGGGACTGCGCAATCTGAGGTGAGGCTCGCTGCTCACTGCCAAGCCCATGTATTTGAACAGAAAATGTGCGAAATCAGTCAGTTTAACAATAAAATCATGGACATGATTTGATTCAAATAGAAAATCAATATATAGCACAGAACAGAGAACTGAAATGGAAAATAATTTTACGTGATCATTTGGCATTTTTTACACTTCAAATGCAGATGAGGCTCTGCCTCCCCTGACCGCATGCCCCTGCTTTAATGAAATGGAATGAAATCGTAATGATTGATTTCAATGTGGTGGTTCTGTGCAAGGCCTACATTAGCGAATCTTGGGCAGCCAGGTTTCAAGCCTGCTGTGGAGTGATGGGCAGGGCTGACAAATGAAGGCATGTAGTCATTTTGGAAAGCTAAACCTCAACAGAAACAGTGGGGTTTCGAACCATTGAAAACCTTATTTCACTCCTTCTTGTTCTTTTTATTGTACCACCCTCTCTTTTAGGGACAATTGAGAAAGGCAGTTTCTGTAGTCTAATCCCAGAGCTCTGAAAAAAAATTACTTGGCTGATGTTTCTTTCTCTCCTTCCCCTTTCTCTTTGTGGGTGACCGATGTTTCTTGATGAAAATGTCCCGCTGGATGAGGGCATTAGACGCTTGCTCTAATCCCATGTAATTTCCCACAATCCCCTTTGCTTGCATCCTGCCAAGGAGGCCTTCTGCGCCCTGCTGAGCTCCTATAGCTGCTGGCTTTGGCTTTCCCACACCCCTTCTCAAGGAGTATTTCCTGTACTGGTCGAGAGGAAACAAGAGACTGCATCTTTCCTTCACTCCTCCTCCTTTCATCTCTCTTTTCATAGCAGCCGAAGCAGCAGCAGAAGAAACCAGACGCACACTGATGAGTGTGTCTGATTGACCTTCGGCAGCAACAGGCCACAGTAAATGCCAGAGAGGACAGAACAACGTGTTAGTCATTAGCAACATTATAAATCCAATTCCAGTTGATTCATATCATGTGTGTTTGTGTGTGTGTGTGTGTGTGTGTATGTGTGTGCGTGTGCGTGTGGGTTTGTGCGTGTATGCATGTGTCCACGTGTTTGCACGTATTTGTGGTCACGATGCTAAAAAAAACAATATACAGTAATCCCTCGTTTATCTAAGGGGTTCAGTTCCAGACCACCCCCGCGAGAGACAAAATCCATAAAGTTGCAACCATATTTTATTTGATTGTCTATATGTAATTGAAATCTTTATGCATAATACCAATACTACTGTATATTGTTCTTTGTAATAGGCACGTTGCAATTTGGCTTCTTTTATCAAGTGTGAAATGTGGACACTCATGTAGTGAACACAGCAAAAGACCCACTTAGTGGCACACACTGGTTCTGGGGTGACCTAGTGCCCAGGGAGCAGTTAAGGGTAGGTTTCTTGCTCAAGGACAACACAGCCATGGGTCTGGGGAGTTGTTCAGGGTGGATGGTCCTCTCCGGGGGCCTCATACACAAAGACTTGCGTGGATTTCCGACTAAAACATGGCGTACGCTCAAATCCAGAAAACGTTGTACGCACAAAACTATTCAGATGTATGAAACTCTGCGTACTCATGAATCCAAGCACATTTCCTTTGTACATTCCAATCAACGTGGAATTGAGCGCACATGTCGGAGGAGCCGACTTCCCCCTGTCCACGCCCATATTTGAATATGCAAATCATATTTAAATGAGCCCTGCACCTAAGATGCCAATGTCTGCATGATCAGAAAAAAAGGAAAATGAGCAAGGTAACGAAGAGAAATATTTTTTCTGAATGTGAAGTTGGTCAATGAAGTGGAGGCACGCAAGAAAATCCTCTTTGGCACGCTGTCCTACGGCGTTAACAACACACGAAAGAGGAGCGAATGGGACGGCACCTGTGCGACTGTCGATGCTGTGGAGACAGAATAGTGCGCACACGCTGAACTAAAAAAGAAGTGCTCAGACATTAAGGACAGCTGCCCACCGCCAAAGTGTGGACAAAAAAAGGCGGAAGGCGTTCGAGGAGAGAATCGCTGCGATCATGGGTGACGCTGCTCTCTCAGGGGTGATGGGAGGACGTGGCTGACTATGATCACCCCACAAGGTTAATACCATGTATTTTTAAGAACTGATATCAAATGTGTTCATACACCTACACTCAGTCCTGTGAGATAAAGGTTCATGCGTAAATGTAAATGTTCTATGTGTGATATTTGTAATAATCTTTTGAATTCAAATAGAAGCACATCAGCATAGAGGATAGAGGATATCAAAAACTTTGACTCCTTTTTGATTACTCAATTTATTATTTTAATACACAGGAGAGGACACGCACACTGACAAAAAAAATCATGTTTTTTTTTTTTAGGAGAAGAGGGGTAAATTATGTCAATTTAAACACATTTTAATTATGAGCAACCGATGCACATGTTCAAATGAAGTAAATTCAAAGGACTCCTTTTTTCAGTGCATGTGCTGGAGTCACGAAGCGATTATGAGGGTAATAAGTGGCATAAATGATCGCGTTGATCAATTAATAGGTTTCCTCACAAATATCAGTGGTTCATTAAACACACTGGTTAACAAATGAATTTTGAGTCCTTGCCTCGATGGCATTGTTGAAATTCCCGGGCATGAATTGTTCATTAGTGCTAATTATTCATGTCTCTGGTGTGCAGATTTATGAGAACAGTTTCCCAGCATCGCCTCTAAGTGTCGCCAAAGCACCCAAAGCTGCAGAAACGTGCGTACGCCAGCCGTGCTGTTGGCGTGAGGCACCGCGCATTTCCACGGTCATGTCACTCTTGATACATCTGAACTTTGCCGTGAAAAAGAACGGATGCCACGTTTTTGTGCGTACGCACCTTTTGTACATGAGGCCCCAGTTCTGTCTGTCCACACAAGACAGAGCTGACGTTTTACTTTTTTGCCCACATTATTCTGCTGGTTGATAACTTGAACCTTCAGAGGTAGTGTCAGAGCCATAACTGTAAAAGGGAATGCCAGAAAGGCGTAACAGCATTGTGAAGTTTTACACTCAATACTCACTTTCACCGACCTTTTCGTTGAAAGCTATGTTGCTTTTCAACAAGTATTTTAAACTGCACACCAGACATTTGGTGCTGACATTGTCACACATCTTTATACCTGGGCTCTACCTCTCCACCAAACCCACTGCCATTCTCCCTCCCTCCTCCCTTACTGACTGCTTCTCTAAACTGCAACCCTGGTTCTCATCCAACTTTCTACAACTCAACAGTGATAAAACTGAAACCCTACTCATAGGTACCACATCCGTGCTAGCCAAAAATGACAGTTTTTCCATTACACTTGATAATTCCTCTGTTTCCCCCTCCCCTCACGTTAAGAGTCTCTGTGTCATTCTTGACAGGACACTCTCTTTCCAATCACAGGCAAAAACAAGATCACCCGGTCTGCATACTTTCACTTACGAAACATCAATCGCCTCCGTCCGTTCCTCAACCCCCACATTGCTCCTGACCTTATTCATAGCCTTGTCACGTCCCGCCTGGATTAGTGCAACTCTCTCCTGTTTGGTCTCCCTGACAAATCACTACAAAAACTGCAGCTCCCTGTTCAATACAGCATCCAATATGAAATACTGATCTGCACCTTCAAGGCCATTAATAACCTTTCCTATCTTGCCACGCTCTTTCACCATGCTATAACCTCCCACTCTCGCAGGTCTTCGTCACCATCCCTTCTGCCTGTCCGTCCACTGTGGGAGAAAAGGGCCTTCAACTGCTCTGCCCCCATTATTGTTATTATTATTATTATTATTATCTGATATTGAGATGCTGCGTGACTGTCAACACAGTTGTATCAGTATCTCTGCTGTGTCCCGTGATTCTGGTGTGGGTATTTTGCTGGATCTCTGTGCAAAAGAGAGTACTGTGCTCAAACCTCACTTCCACCCAACATCAGAGATGAGTTCCAATCAAAGCATTTGAAACAGCCAACACAAAGTGGAAATCCTCTACATCGAGACTTCAACATTTGCCTGAAACAATGAAAGTTTATTCTGGAGCAACATTGCTGTCATCACTTCCCCTTTGTCCCAAATCACTGCTTTCACTTTTGGGAAACATACAAAAATGCAAACTCAGCATACTCAAATGCGGTTCTCTCATTTCCTCCAAGACTGACTTACACCAGTGGAATTTAGTTGGAAAAGTGAGCATTTACTTAGTGGTTTGAGACGCTGTATTTTAATGGTCTACAGAAGCAGGAAAACATTCTACCTATGCAGTAAAAAAAATGATGAACAACCTCTGTAAAATGAGATTTACAGCAGATGTACGGTTAAAAGTGCGTTTCAGTGATTCAACTGTGTAAAACATTCTCTTGGATCTGTATTTACCCCTGTCACATCTGGCATTTACCTTAAAGTTCCTCATGGAGTCTATTGGCTAACAGGAATCTCCAACGCCATTGTGGGAAGTCATCCCTGTGAAACGTGGCGTTAGCTGGGCAAGTTGTGGAACCCGAATGTAATCACACAGTCGTCACACCTGCTGCGTGACTGTAAATCACCCAAAGCATCTGAGTCATCAGACCAGCCTCCACATAGGTACTCCAGTTTTATTCAGAATCTCTGTAGCATGGTGTTGGGCAATGTGTAGAATGGAGGCCGTCACAGTGGGATGGAAACGTGCTAGCTGAGTAGATATCTTGAGTTGTAGCTACTCACCCTCCAGATTCTGTCTCTCTTCTGATTTTCTAAAACTGCATGATTTGCTTCTTGATGAGTTTTTGGCACGTCCCAGGAACATTGCCAAAAAGCGTGCATCCTCACAATAACAATCAATTAGATGTCAATGACTCAAAAAGCCACACCAAATCTCTGATATTGAATTAGAGCACCCGGTAAACAATATCTGCTTTAATTCTTCCCAAAGGTGTTTGACGGGCTTGGGATAGGGAAATAAAATTCTTACACACCATATTCATGCAATTATGGATGCATTTACTTTGTGCCACAGTCGCAATTGGGCCACAGGCATCATGGAACAGAAAATGGCCTCCAAACTTCCCTTGTCCCCCAAAAATCCATCCATCCATCCATTTTCTGAGCCGCTTCTCCTCACTAGGGTCGCGGGCGTGCTGGAGCCTATCTCAGCAATCATCGGGCAGGAGGCGGGGTACACCCTGAACTGGTTGCCAGCCAATCGCGGGGCACATATAAACAAACAACCATTTGCACTCACATTCACACCTACGGGCAATTTAGAGTTGTCAATTAACCTACAATGCATGTTTTTGGGATGTGGGAGGAAACCGCAGTGCCCGGAGAAAACCCACGCAGGCATGGGGAGAACATGCGAACTCCACACAGGCGGGGCCGGGGATTGAACCCCGGACATCAGAACTGTGAGGCAGTCGGCCACTGTGCCAACTCCCAAAAATCCTCCAAAATATTCTAGAGAGTGTGGAGTTAACAAATGAGTTTCATAAGTGTTCTGATCCTACCCCTGATTGAGTAATTAATCAGTTAAGAGGTGTGTCTCAATACCTCTGCCCATAGAGTGTACAGTAGCTTAACACATCCCTATGTTGCTGAATGCTGAATGTCTCTTTTGGCGAGATATTTTGTCTCACTAAAAGCAGACAATATTTTATCTTCCTGATCCAGGTGTAGAATTACAATCACACTTTCTGTTTCGTATCTCACTGTCTTTGTGCTCGGAACCCCCTAGCCAAGTAGCAATGTCCTGGAACCTTGGAAAAAGACTGCTAAATTAAATTGGTGTCTGTTGTTTAAAGCCCTGATATGCTCTTTGCTCCTCTCAGTGCTGTCAGTCAACCAGCTGAGGTCACCGGGTTCAGATGGCATTCCGCAGCATCATTTATTACAGCACTGGCTACTGCCACTGTTCTCAGGGCATCATAAATTGGCACTAGTATGTTCACGTCAGACATGAAACACACTTTAAACCAGCTAATTATGATATTTTTGTAATGTAGTATAGCAACGTGTTTGGACAATTACAGCATGTTCAAACTATTTTGGAGGAAATGACTTTTTTGTTCCTGCTTAGTCTGTACATTTGGCTTTGGATGCATGTTAACCAATGGATAGGTTTGTTTCCACTTTTAATGCAGAGAGAAGTTGATGATAAATACCTGATTACTGGTTTCTGGATTTAGAAATTGGATTTGGATTGCAGACTACCGCTACCGTTACTCGGCCAATCATGAAACACTGCGGTATATTTGCTTAATTGTTTGCTCCAGCCCACCTGTTCTCCTCAACCGTTGCTTAAGTGCCTCATCATCCTGTTCCACATGAACTGTTTTCAAGGGCGTTTCCTCCAACAAACCCATGTGAGTTAACCCAAATTGGACATTCATTATCTCATTGTTACATTGTTCTCACCTATGCTGTCCTCGAAGGAACTCCATCCACCACTTGGGCCCCACTGCCATTTAACACTCCCTACAATAAAACTTTTGGGTCCAAACTGGTAGAATGACACATTTCTAAATCATTTTTAAGAGTGCTTACTTATTATATCATTTTTTTATCAATCAATTTGCTATGATGTCGTTCCATCCTTGTCAATTATTGTATGTCAAGTACAGCGACTAACTTCAACAGCCCTCCCATTTGGGGCATAGTCTTAATTAGAAACTGCTTGAGGAGTATTGGAGGAGAAAATGAGGAGGGCAAACAGATAAAAAGGGCAGACAAGCAGAATGATACCAACATTCTCTATCAGCAATAAAACTAGACAAGAAGGCTGTGGCACTATCTTTAATCTCTTGCTATCTTCTTTCAATCAGAGTATTATTTCCCCTTTCATTGTGAGTGCAGCTGCTTCCGGAACGGCGTAACAGATTCTTTAGGCAGAGGCCTGCTAATGTACAGTGTGAATGCATATATGGAATCACAAGGTCAAAGATCACCCATTCAGAAAAGGTCAGAGAGGAAGTCCTGTTTCATTTTAGGCTAGGGGGCCACAGGGGTGGGTTGAATGCTCTCAACAGATGGCGCATAAACAGATTAGAGAGGCAAAAGTCCCTCAGTGAACCGGCAGCAGAACCAATCCGGACTTCCAGAAAGAATGGCTTCATTGGATGATACAGATTTGAGGTGATCCTTGCTTTTAATTTCTGTATTTTGGCCAAAGAAAAACATTTTACATTCACCCTCAAATAAAAGCAAAGTGATGATGGATAAATTAGGCACATACGAGCCTGTAACTTAATCATATTATTGGGATGTCCAGAATATATATGAGAAATATGTTAATTTCATACATCATTTAATTTTTAAGGCATTCTCTTTTAAGGTACAACGGGTAGATGTTGCAAGCCAAAAATATCCCTTGTCAGTGTAAAAATAATGGCTGACTTCATCAAATCACTTCACTCTCCTCTCCCTTACCTGTTTAAGAGTACCTGTGAGTAAGAGACTGATGTTTAAATTGTGTTCATGTAAATGGATGAGGTGATGTGTGATGACAAAAACAAACACAATGTGATAGCAATATGCATATGGCGACTTGTTTTAGCTCAGTTTGGCTCATCCTCACTCACAATGTTCTACAATTTTTTCGTTAGAATTGATTATGTGATGGGTCACTGGTGGTGTAACGGTTAATTTGCCTGACTTCTGTGCAGGCAGTGTGGGTTCAGTTCTTCTCATCCAGGGATGGTTTGATTGTGAATGTGAGTGAGAATGGTTGTCTGTTCCAATGTGCCCTACAATTGACTGTCAACCACTCCGAGGTGTAGACTGCCTTTTTCCCAAAGTCAATTGGAATAGGCATCGGTGCCCTGCGACCCTGAACAGGATAAGAGGTTATAGAAAAAATATTTGTCTTTATATGACTGTTTGACTTCATCACAGTATTACTGCATTTTGAAAGCTATTGCTTCGCCAAACTTGTTTGAGTTTTTTATTGACTCTTTTTAATGCAAGAGAATTTTGTTTTAGCGCTCATGTCTTGACACACTCAGCATTACCTTTAGTTGGCATGGGTCCACCATCTGCTTTTAATCGCAAACGCTTTGCGACTGTCTCAAGGAGAGACTCGGGTCTCGTCTGGATCTAATATGAGATAAGAGCAAGCTGAGCCATCCTGAAAGTGCCCGAGGGCTTCATGGCAGTAGTGATCAGCGATCAGATGGCAGGGTAATTTTACAACAACGGAGAAATGGTCACAAACAGTACTGTGGAGGTAGTATTCAGTTGTCCATGTAATAACTGCAGGCATATACAACTTTGCTGTATATGTCTGTGCATCGTGTATTAATTCCACATGTATTAGATTCATAGAGACAACAGCATGAATGACTAAAGGCCTCCAACTCCATTCACCTCCATGCTATCTGTGCAGAGGAAATCTATTTTTCACTGGCTTCACCTTTGGAAAGAAACACATAAAAGGTAATCACAAAAGAGGAGCTCCTTTATGAGTGAAATGTGAAACTAATCACTTGGAAAAATTCATCTCTATGTGTTAACAATACCCTGCTGCATGAGTCCATTGATTAATGACCCATAGATTAAAGCCCCTTCTCAGTCATTCCCAAAAGCATCTCACCCAGGAGCAAGGTGCAGTACCCCACTCTATAACTGGCACTGGGCCAGCAAGACACATTAGGCGCCTATCTGACACTGTCAGGTTAGTTGTCACATTATATCAGCGGAATCCACTTTCTCATGTTGTATTTCAGAAAATTGGGGAATATGATATACTGTATACCATGTATAGGCCACAACCTCGAACCATTCCATACCTTGATAAGCTATTACAGGATTTGCTTTGTTTTCCGTTTTACTGAATCGTTAAATGGTTACATAACAGATCAAAATGGCCTCTAGGCCTACGTGCCCTTTTCCACTGCACGGTGTCTCTGCAATTAAATACGGCTCGATTCACTATTGGCGCTTTTCCATTGGCAAAACCAAACACTACCAGGTACGACATCCACTACCTGGTTAGCAGGCACTTCAAGTGCACAGAGAGGATACTACAAAGGTGACTTAAACCAGTGCTAGATGCTCATTGGTTGATCAGATCTGTTATTGCTGCGTCATTGTTGAGAAAACGTGAAATTAAAATGAAGTGACGCTCCACAATCTCCACTTTGCTGCTGCAGTCTGTTTGCGTGCTGACGTCCGGCTCCTCCGATGGTCCGATGTCAGCAAAAGAACGAGTATCGGATCGGATTGGATTTGATCTAAAATCTCGGATTTAACCACTCTTAATCAAGCAGTTCATTCCATGTAACGCGCCAGCACTTTTATCCAGGAGCGCGCAGACGGCATGCAGAGCATACGTGATCACAACAACAGAATGCTAAGGTGCTAACATAGTAGCAAGAAGTAAGAGTGAATGTTGTTTAAACTCGCATGACCAAAGAAATATACATATTGAATGTTGAAATACATCACAGACTTTGTTTCTTACTTTGCTTCTGTTCAGAAAAATCAAGCTAACGAAAATTAGCATCGAACTCGCGGCACTTATCTCTCTCAAAAATTGTTTTATATAGGTACACAAATACTGTATAACCACATACAAGCAGGCAATATAACAATACTCTCTAACATATAGTCTTCAAATTTTGTGAAAAACGAGTTATGATAACAGTTGATCGTGACTTTTACTTACTTTGTTACCCCAAGTGTGTATCTCATTGCGTGCATCACACTGCCCCTCAAAGGCCAAGATGTTCACAGCAGGAACAGCAATTGTCAATAAAACTAAAACCCAGTTGCATCAAGAAGTTCAAAAGTGTACTGCCGCGCTTGTGGAGAATGCAAATGATTTTTGCACCATATACTGACAGTTAAAAAAAAAAACAGAAAAACTTGAATTGTTATTTTGCACTTTAAAAGTACAATTTGTATTTCTTATTTATTGAGATTATTTTGATATTTTAATTAATCTCTTCAAATGTAGAACAAGCTTATGTGTAAGTTAAGCAGTGGTTATGTTACAATTTAAATATATATTTTTGTTATTGGTTTTATTTAAGTTATTTTTCAGGATTTCTTTATTTAATTTTAATCTATTTTATATAATTGTAGTGCATTCTTATTTTTAAAACTAATTTATGTAACCCATTGGTTAGTAATAAATGGTTCAGTTTTTCTCATACTACTGTTGCTGATTATTGTTCTCTGTTTGAGTAATATCGCTTCATCAAGCCTTTTCTAACATTCCATACTACAAAATAAATAAAGTATGTATGATTATTTCTGATATCAGATGGGAACGATATCGGTATTAGCCAAAATTCAATTTTGCAATATCGGTATCGGATCGGAGGTGAAAAACTTGGATTGGGACATCCCTAACAAATACAGTCTATAAAGTATACATATTTTGTGTTTTACATCAATACTTAACTCTATTTATAATTTACAATGTAACTGTGGATGAAATAGCAAAGCTTGCGGTCTTTGTCGCCAAAATGTGTACAAGTGATGAACGTCACATGCCGGTTATGTTCAAGTGAATGGTAGACCAGGACCAGCCTCCTCTCTTTTGCTTTCACCCACGTCCTCTTTCAGGTCACGTTCCCTATTAGTGGGCCAACAATGCAATGCTTGGTGAACTGGTCGCCAGCTAATTGCAGAGCACATATAAACAAACAAACATTTGCACTCACATTAACACCTACAGACAATTTAGAGTCTTCAATTAACCTACCATGGATGTTTTTGGAATGTGGGAGGAAACCAGAGTACCCAGAGAAAACCCACGCAGCCACATTGAGAGTATGCAGGCTCCACACAGGAAGTCAGATTTCAACCCGGGACCTCAGAACTGTGAGGCGGATGTGCTAACCAGTTTAAAGACTTGTTGGGAGGATCCTCTTTCTGTCTTTGCCTCCTCCTCATCTCCCAGCAGCATTCCCCACCAGTGAGGTCTTACCATAGGGTCTCCCGGTGCCATCCAATCCCTAGGGAGCTGCGGCGGATGGAGGTGATTTACTGGTGGCCCCTTTATTTGTTTTCCCTACCCTTGCTGTTGGTTCAGTTAAGCAGCCTGCTTACCTACGTTTGGTGCTAAGGGGGGTGCTTTTGTACACATGTAAAAATGGGTGTACAGTTCACGTGACTCCCACCAATGGGAAATGGCAGGGGCATATGTGACCTATTGCAATAAATGTGTCTGTCACAGTGGGAGTTGAGTTTTATTTGAACAGCCTGTTATAATAACAGATCCATGGAGTAAATGTCAAATTTGATTTAGCTGACACACCTGGCTCACATCCTCTCAGTAGACCTGCAGCGCTTGCCTGTGTCTGCCAGTGTCCATTAAAAGCGCTAATGTCATCATTTGACACATGCTGCCCTAAAAATGTTTCCTACACAGGTGGGCAGGTGGTCTTACTCACACATACAGTACACATATGCAGATGGACTCTTATACACAATGATATGATTAAAAGCACTCTGTCTGGTAAATGTGCACATACTCTGAAATAAACACATTCACTCAGTCATGAGCCAGTGTTCATCTAATTACATCTACATCGCCAGAGGGGTGGGCCTGCGAGGTCACACGGCTGTCACTGGACAACCATTGCTCGCTCCGTTGAGCCTGGCGCCTTGTGGTGTGGATTGCAAAGGTTGTAGAAACACTTGTCACGGAGATAGATTAAGCGGAAGCAGCTGGCCTGCATCTACCACCTGAGAGGCAGAGCAAAGTCCTACCTGTTCGGTCGGGATGCGCAAAAACAGCAGGCGTTGTTCCTAAATGTGCCCTGGTCAAGGACACATCGACAATTGTCAGGATGTGACTCGCATCTCTTAAACAACTAGTTGCAGTTTAGTATTTTCAAATTATATGGCATATTGGATACAAAAAAAAAAAAAATAGCAGGAGAGAATCTAAATAGTAAACGTATACAAAATAGACATACAAAAAAGTACACTGAAGAAACTATAGGCCAGATAGACCGTAACATCTCTCTATAGCACTGTGTAGTTCAGATCAGTATATCATAGTTAACCTACAATGTTGGGGAAATTACTTCGGAAATGTAGTTGATTACGATTACAAATTACCCTGTAGAAAATGTAATAGTAGTGTAACTATTTCAATTACGTTCTCAAAATAATATGACTAATTACATTTGATTGCATTTTGAGTACTTAATTTTAAATGAATAGATAAATGAATGTTCCATTAAAAGTTTAACATTATGAAAATGAAACTGTTTAGTAAGTAAGTAAAGTAATTGGGCCTCATTCACTAACCGTGCTTACACACAGATTTGTGCTTAAAATCGTGCGCACGCAGCTTTGATATACAAGTTGTCAAACGACCGTCAAAAAGATCAGAGGCACGTGACATGTCGCCGTTTATAGATTTTCTGTGACTTCCAATGTTAATTTCATGAAATTTATCAACTACAAATGCCTCTTTGTTGTGCTATATATATTCCTATGTAACATTTACTTATTACATTTTTTATAGGTTGTTGGTGCCACATCCTGTAATTTAACTTTGAAATTAATTATAAATTATTAACATGACTATTATATGTTGTCGGTTTCTGTGTTTAGCTAGCTTTCTAACGATACCGTCCTCTTGAATATCGGATAGAGAATAAGAAAGTTATGAAAGTTTTGGATCAGCCACCTCATGTCACTACAACCTCCGTCTGCACTGGGTGAGATGCGTTCACGGACATCCTTTTACAGGGAAATAGGGGCGCAGTTTATGCAGATTGCTGCGCCGCGGGCAGGAGCCCGTCATTTAGAATGAATTCTGATTCATTAACATATGCACGGAGGTGCGCACGTGTCATGAATCTGACGGTAACTTTGCGTATATGTTCAACTTGTGTGCAGAATAGAACATTTCTATGCATTTATTCGTGAATGAGGCCTAATGTTCTTTTATGTGCTCAAAAGTGTAACGGCGAGTCGAGTGCCTGGATCAGGCGACAGGATCTTTAGCCCCCGATTGCGATTTGCTATCACGGGCCATTTCCCAAATGAGGCCAGACATATTTTGCCAGGCGTGACAAAACTTCCTGTAGTGTGACATCATCTAAGAGCAACGATCTGGCCCTATGACGCAAAAGTGAAAAGTCTAGCATGTTTGATATTTTTTCTTCCGTGTAATAATAACGACAACCTTCCGACATAGAGCCTTGTCAACCTATAGGATTGCGTCTTGAAACGGTGCATCGCCTCCCTTGCTTGCCGTTGTCAACATACTTGCTCGCTGTTGTCAATTCACATGCACAAACCAATGTTTATTGAAGCTTTAGAGCATGAATCGACAGAAAGCCGGCATGTTTACGTCCAAAAGTTAGTGCTACTACTCGCTACCTACAGTACATGACGTTGTGTTACCTACTTGCGAGCTGTGTTAAAAATACCTGAACATTACATCACGCTCTCCTTTAAGAATGGTCAGCCTAAAACTATAGCCCAATGACTATAAAAGATGGGATAAGATGGTATCGTAATACGTCATGGCGTGTTGCCAGTGTTTGACTGAGATACAGTATGGGGAAAAAATGTGGCATTAGTCTGACATAGTGAGAGACAAAATTTATCTTGTAGTCTGCCAGCCAATCGCAGGGCACATACAAACAAACAACCATTCGCACTCACATTCACACCTAGAGTCTCCAATTAATGCATGTTTTTGGGATGTGGGAGGGAAACGGAGTACCCGGAGAAAACCCACCCAGGCACGGAGAGAACATGCAAACTCCACACAGGCGAGGGCCGGGGATTGAACCCTTCCTTTCCTTTCGGCTTGTCCCGTTAGGGATTGCCACAGCGCGTAATCCTTTTTTTCGTGTAAGCCTATCTCCTGCATCGTCCTCTCTAACACCAACTGCCTTCATGTCTTCCCTCAATACATCCATCAACCTTCTCTTTGGTCTTCCTCTAGCTCTCTTGCCTGGCAGCTCCATCCTCATCATCCTTCTACCAATATACTCAGTATCTCTCCTCTGGACGTGTCCAGACCATCGAAGTCTGCTCTATCTAATTTTGTCTCCAAAACATTGAACCTTGGTTGTCCCTCTAATGAGCTCATTTCTAATTTTATCCAAACCGGTCACTCCTAGAGCGAACCGCAACATCTTCATTTCCCCCACCTCCAGCTCCGTTTCCTGTTGTCTCTTCAGTGCCACTGTCTCTCATCCGTGCATCATGGCTGGCCATACCACTGTTTTATACACTTTGCCCTTCATCCTAGCAAAGACTCTTCTGTCACATAACACAACTGAGACCTTCCTCCACCCGTTCCAACCTGCTTGGACCCGTTTCTTCACTTCCTTACCAGAATCACCATTGCTCTGGACTGTTGACCCCAAGTATTTAATGTCCTCCACCCTTGCTGTCTCTTCTCCCTGAAGCCTCACTCTTCCCCCTACACTTCGTCTCATTCATGCACGTATATTTTGTGTTACTTCGGCTAATCGTCATTCCTCTCCTTTCCAGTGCATGCCTCCATCTTTCTAACTGTTCCTCTACCTTCTCCCTGCTTTCACTGCAGATCATAATGTCATCTGCAAACATCATGGTCCATGGGGATTCTAGTCTCACCTCATCTGTCAGCCTATCCTATCACCATTGCAAAGAAGGAAGGGGCTCAGGGCTGATCCCTGATGCACTCCCACCTCCACCTTAAACTCCTCTGTCACACCTACAGCACACCTCACCACTGTTCTGCTGGCCGCATACATGTCTTGTATCATTCTAACATATTTCTCTGTGACTCCAGACTTCCGCATGCAGTACCACAGTTCCTCTCTGGGTACTCTGTCATAGGCTTTCTCTACATCCACAAAGAAACAGTGTAGCTCCTTCTGACCTTCTCTGTACTTTTCCATCAACATCTTCAAGGCAAATAATGCATCTGTGGTACTCTTTCTGGGCATGAAACCATACTGTTGCTCGCAAATACTCACTTCTGTCCAGCCTCCACTATTCTTTTCCATAACTTCATTGTGTGACTCATCAACTTTATTCCCCTATAGTTCCCGCAGCTCTACACATCACCCTTGTTCTTAAAAATGGGCATCAGCACACTTTTCCTCCATTCCTCAGGCATCTTCTCAACTGCTAGAATTCTGTTGAACAAGCTGGTCAAAAACTCCACAGCCACCTCTCCTAGATGCTTCCGTACCTCCACAGGAATGTCATCAGGACCCACTGCCTTTCCATTTTTCATCCTCTTTAATGCCTTTCTAATGCCACGACCGATCCGGTATGGAATTCTTTAGATGAACGCTCATATTTGTTTGGCAAAGTTTTAAGCCGAATGCCCTTCCTGACTCAACCCTCTGCATGTATCCAGGCTTGGGACCGGCCTACAGTTTGCACTGGCTTGTGCCCCCCATAGGGCTGCATTGCTCTTAATGACTGTGTCTTTATACATTATTTCCACACTAACAGAAGTGACACAGCAGACAATCTGTAACCCAAAAACATTTTCTAACTTTGAACTTTTTAACTTGGAACATGAAGGTAAAACTGCAGTGAAGCCGCAGACCTAAGGGTATTTAGATTTAAAAAAAAACGAATAACAAAGACTGTGATTCCCTAATGGCACACAACACATTTATATGGGCCACGGATGGTCAAACGAGCTGCTGCCATAGAGCTGTGCTCAAAGGACTTACTATTACTGATGCATGAGTTATTTCTAAAAGAACACTTGGAAATAATGCCAAAAATGAAAACCTTTCCCCTGCTCAGTGGAGTGAACGCAATACAGTTGCACTGAAGCGTGATGTAAACTTGTCTTTTTGGGGGGAGGGGTGGTCGATTAGCTGGGTGAAACACGGGAAGTGGAGGTTGGCCGTAACCCAGTCAGCTGTGAGTAAATGTTGCAACATGCGCTGACTGTACACACCTGAATCCAAAGATATTAAGTTCAAAGGAACATGTTTAGTATGCTGATGCATGTGAGGTAATCATGTATAAACATAATGCACATAAAGACCAGCATATGTTATATAAATTAAGACCATTTTATCTCTCTTGGCTTCGTTGATTCATTACCTAATCCCTAGATCAGACTACAGGATTTTTATTGGCCCGATTAGCTATTGAGGGCAATTTCCCAAATCGGGCCTGACATTTTGTTGAGAACGACAAAACCTCTTGTAGTGTGACATAATCCACGGCCAATGATTTGGCCCTATGATAAGGCCTATGACGCCAAAATGAAAAGTCTAACATGTTTGTTTTTTTTGGATATCTTCCTTGACATATGACCAACAACTCTCTGACAGCGCACCTTGATGTCGACCAATAGGATTGCGTATTGTGACCGGCGCATCACCTCCCATGCTTGCCGTTGTCGACATACTTGGTTGTCGTTTATTTATTTACATTTATTCACATGCAGAAACCAATGTTTACCGAAACTTCAGAACATGGTTCGACAGAACGTCGGCATTTTTACATGCAAATATTAAAGTGCTAGCACTGGTTTGCTAGGTTACATAACGTTTTGTTACCTGCTTGAGAGCAGTATCGTATTAAAAGTATGTGAACATCCCTCAAGCAATCCTTGAAGGAATGTCCTCGACTGAGCACTGGTGACGACCACCACACGTTTTCCCTCATTTTGTTCATTTTTTCCCCCACACAATAAATTGGCCCAGTCCATTCTTGTTGGGTGGCCATGGTAACGGGTATATCGAGTCGTATTGACCGGTGACATGTTTTTTGGTTCCGCCTCTCCAACAGTGTTGAATCTGACAAGATAAAGTCCAGTGATCGTAAAAGACGGGATACAGTGAACAAGTGGTAACGGAATGTAGTTTTGCCATTGTCTGAACGAGATACAACAAGATTTTCTGGCAATAGTCTGACATAGTGCAATCGTGAAAGAGCGAATTTGTCTTGTAGGCATTAATAAATTCATTATATAGATAAACCTTTTTTTACTTTGTGGCTTCCTGAGGACATTTGAGGTTATACCTCCCTCCAGTGGTTTGCATTACTGGTGGCATCTTCACAAAGGGCGAAAGAGAAGAAAGACAAAGACACTGGCTCAAAGAAGCATGCTAGTTTGTGTTTTAGACATGAACAGATCACGTTGGCATTTATTTAATTTTTTTTTAAGATGCAAGTGGATAAACATGGACAAAGTCCAAAAGGAACTGCCGTTGTCTTCCACCCATCTGATGTTGCTTAATATGTGGCTTCGGGACGCAATGGACAGTATCTGCAGTTTTAACTCCTCTTTTCTTTCCTTTTGCATGTCTCTGCTCCAAGGTTGCTGCTCCGCTTGATGAGGCATTTTTTGAAGTCCACGCTCCTTGATGAAAGACAAGGTGATGGGAGAGCAGGGGGAGGAGGAAGAGAGGATGTACGTGAAAAGGGAATATGATGATCCAGTCATTCCTTCCTGTCTTGTTTAGTAGCTGAGGAGGAGACAGAAATGACAAAAGCAAAAGGAGAAGCACAGCAGCGCTGGTGTCAGATGTTACAAATCCCTGCAAGGAGGAGAAAGATGACAAGAGACAAAAGCTTTGTGATATTAAGATTGAAATCATCTGTTAGAAGAGAAGCTAAAAATGGAGAAATTGGTCTCTTAAATATGAAAAGCTCTTGGCTGATGCTCGAGGTTGGTTTAAGATTCTTTGCGTTATTGATGAGCCTGTCAGGCCAACTCTTCATCAGGTTGTGGGAAGCATGTGGGTGGAGAGATGAAGAGGAGAAGTGAAGAGAAATGCAAAGAGGCAGTCTATGGGTGAAAGGATGGGTTCGACTGAAGGTCTACGGAGTGTGAAAGCAGTTTCCTGAATAATAGTGAATAATGAACAGAGACAGAAGTAGAGGAAGAAGATGCCAACGGAAAGGAAGAAGAAAGATGGAAATAGAAAAAGAAATGTGGAATAGAGTTGAAGGACTTCAAAGCAAAGCCCGATGTCATGGCTCATCATCGTACCGTTAATAATGTCCATACTTGAGACATTCATTCAGCCATGTAACACAAGATGTACTGTAGACAAGTATAAGTACAGTAAATAGGTATTTTGACATCTGGCAAGTACAATGGCGGAGAGTGAAAAGTCAAGATATGTAATTGCAGTCATAATAGCGTCCAATCTTCTGGGAAGACTTTCTACAATATATAAGAAGGAGCAACCCCTAATTAATTATTTAACACATTTAGGGGGTGTCACTGGACAGTGTTTATGTCATGGTATTTAATTCATAAATTTTTCTGTGCACGTAATTCATTTTAAGTAACTTATTTATCAGTATGAGCTGACTGTGCAGAACCTGCGCTCCCTCTGATTGTTTTTTCATCTGTGCTTACTTGGGCCAAGATGGACAGAGTGAGTGCAGAGACAACTGAGTCATCCCATCTGCCAGTTGGCTAATCCTCGATGGCCAAGAGGAGCAGCAGTCCGGCAGTCTGCCTGTCTCTTTCAAACATGACCGTGATTATTTCTCTTGGCACAATCTACTTGTGTGGCTTTCAAATGCCCAACATCTGACCTATATTTTGTTGTGATTTTGCTTTTTTCAACTCCAAGCCCTCCTGTCATTTTCTTCCCCCTGTTCTTCCTCTTCTTTTAGTTGATATTTAGGTCAGGAAGGGACGACATTTTTATTCTGAGGCTGAGAGCTTACTGTCCACTTGCTGTCCAACCCCTGATATGTAATTGAAAACACACAGATGGATTAGCTGGAGAGAGATCAATGCAAGTGGTCAGTGGATTTGGAACCTCTACACAGTAGGGAGAGGAAGAGGGGTGGATGATGGACAGTTCCAGGGATTTAGACTCACTCTTGATCAGCTGGAGTATGTTGAATCCAATATTAAAATCGCCATGTGCCCAGACAATGACATGCAAGCACATGGACCACAGAGGGTACATTTGTATGCACTATAAAAGTGCATACAAATGTGCATCATGCATTAATTTACATTTTGCACATAAATTAAACCCATTCTGTGTGAATCATAACATAATGACTAATAATCAGATGTACAGTTGTGACCAGTTATGTTTCTCATTATCGGGTCTGTGATGTATTAGATCATGCCTCCCTTGAAGTCATTAATCTAGACTACAGTGTTGATTCAGCCAGTCTTACTTTACTACACATTTGGTGACCTTACAGACAGTTTAGCAAATGTACTTCCTAAAGCAAGGGTGTGCAACCCGCGGCTCCAGAGCCGCATGTAGTTCTTTCATCCTTGTGCTGTGGCCCTCTGTGGCTTTGGGGAAATGAAGGTGACATCTAGCTGTGATGTGTCGACACTATACATACACTGAGGTTCAGAAGCGAAAAAAAAACAACAAATCACATTAACCAGGTAAAATGTTTTTATTGCCTATACATATACAACCCCAATTCCAATGAAGTTGGGACGTTGTGTTAAACATAAATAAAAACAGAATACAATGATTTCCAAATCATGTTCAACTTATATTTAATTGAATAGACTACAAAGACAAGATATTTAATGTTCAAACAGATCAAATTTATTGTTTTTAGCAAATAATCCTGAACCTTTTTTTATCGAGTTTTATGGCTGCAACACGTTCCAAAAAAGCTGGGACAGGTGGCAAAAAGGACTGAGAAAGTTGAGGAATGCTCATCAAACACCTGTTTGGAACATCCCACAGGTGAACAGGCTAATTGGGAACAGGTGGGTGCCATGAGTGGGTATAAAAGGAGCTACCCTGAATTGCTCAGTCGTTCACAAGCAAAGATGGGGCGAGGTTCACCTCTTTGTGAACAAGTGCGTGAGAAAATAGTCGAACAGTTTAAGGACAATGTTCCTCAACGTACAATTGCAAGGAATTTAGGGATTTCATCATCTACGGTCCATAATATCATCAAAAGGTTCAGAGAATCTGGAGAAATCACTGCATGTAAGCGGCAAGGCCGAAAATCAACATTGAATGCCCGTGACCTTCAATCCCTCAGGTGGCACTGCATCAAAAATCAACATCGATGTGTAAAGGATATCACCACATGGGCTCAGAACACTTCAGAAAACCAATGTCAGTAAATACAGTTCGGCGCTACATCCACAAGTGCAACTTGAAACTCTATTATGCAAAGCAAAAGCCATTTATCAACAACACCCAGAAACGCCGACGGCTTCTCTGGGCCCGAGCTCATCAAAGATGGACTGATGCAAAGTTGAAAAGTGTTCTGTGGTCCGACAAGTCCACATTTCAAATTGTTTTTGGAAATTGTGGACGTCGTGTCCTCCGGGCCAAAGAGGAAATGAACCATCCGGACTGTTATGGATGCAAAGTTCAAAAGCCAGCATCTGTGATGGTATGGGGCTGTGTTAGTGCCAATGGCATGGGTAATTTACGCATCTCTGAAGGCACCATTAATGCTGAAAGGTACGTACAGGTTTTGGAGAAACATATGCTGCCATCCAAGCAACATCTTTTTCATGGACGCCCCTGCTAATTTCAGCAAGATAATGCCAAACCACATTCTGCATGTGTTACAACAGCGTGGCTTCATAGTAAAAGAGTGCAGGTACTAGACTGGCCTGCCTGCAGTCCAGACCTGTCTCCCGTTGAAAATGTATAGCGCATTATGAAGCGTAAAATACGACAATGGAGACCCCTGACTGTTGAACAGCTGAAGCTGTACATCAAGCAAGAATGGGAAAAAATTCCACCTACAAAGCTTCAACAATTAGTGTCCTCAGTTCCCAAACGTTTATTGAATGTTGTTAAAAGAAAAGGTGATGGAACACAGTGGTAAACATGATCCTGTCCCAGCTTTGTTGGAACGTGTTGCAGCCATAAGATTTTAAGTTAATTATTATTTGCTTAAAACAATCAAGTTTATCAGTTTGAACATTAAATATCTTGTCTTTGTAGTGTATTCAATTAAATATAGGTTGAACACGATTTGCAAATCATTTTATTCTGTTTTTATTTATGTTTAACACAACGTCCCAACTTCATTGGAGTTGGGGTTGTACATATTTTACATTGTTAAGTGAAATACATATTTTTCATTCAAATTGAAAGCTTACTGCATGTTCCACGTGATAAAATGATGATGGAATATTTTTGGTTTGCATTTTTGATTGGATGCAGGTAGATATTTGAGGTTTGGCTTGGTTTTGGCTTTTCATTGAATACGAGGACTCAGATAGACATTGGCTATTTTATTTGAAAGCAAGTTTAAACCTTTTTTCAGAGTTCAAAATCTTTTTGTTACATGCAGAAACAAAAATCTTGTGCTCTGTTGCAGTTCATTGATTTCATAAACACAACACTATAATTAGTTTTTTTTTTTTTTTTTGTATACATACGGGTTAAAAAAATGCAGTGTTAGCCTCACTTTAGATGTCAAGGGTTTTGTGGCTCCCGTTTTTTTGTTGTTTTTTTTTCTGTGGGAGACTTTCCAAATGGCTCTTCAAGTAGAACGTGTAGAAATTATTGGGTACTTACAGTATATATCCATAAAACTAGGCTTTCAGATCCCTGCATTTATCGAGGCTATAGTTTTGGTTTGGGGTTTGGTTATAAAGAGCTTGCTGTGTGCAAATGTAACTTTGAGGGCAACTTTAGACACATTACATCTTTATTTGTGGCTTGTGAATCAGGCTATTTTCACAGCAGCTAGTTGTACCAGTAGCTTGTTTGTTGGAACAATGACAACACCTATTGAATTCCTAAAAAAAAGAGGGTACCAAAGGCCCTTGATAGTACGGTTTCGTGGTTTGTATAGCCGACTTTCAAGGCACAAGGTAGTTGATGTGTGACCCATTGTCACTCAATGTAACATCCAAAATCCCTGTGTGGAAGCAATATCGAAACTGATGAATTGAAAGAGGATGGAACTCTATGGGCCATGTACTGGCATTGAG
Organism: Phycodurus eques; assembly: GCF_024500275.1. Taxonomy (NCBI): domain Eukaryota; kingdom Metazoa; phylum Chordata; class Actinopteri; order Syngnathiformes; family Syngnathidae; genus Phycodurus; species Phycodurus eques. The sequence goes on along the minus strand of NC_084538.1, from coordinate 17,205,261 downwards.
CTGTCCCCATTATAAACTGTCAGAGAGGTATTCATCTAAATTTCTGTTAATTCTTGTGGGTGTAGTTTGCAATGGTGTAGAACTGCTCCCTTTTTGAATCTTTTTTCGAATAATCTATTTAACTACCCACAAATTTGTACGGTCCAGTCATCTTATGTCTCTTGTACAGTATGTCCTCTTCCGTGAACCAGGAACATACAGACGTACAAACAAACACAAATGTCTGAGCTCTACTGTGTGACATTACAGTTATAGCTGTACTGAATGTTTTCCAGTTTTTTTACTCATTTCCATTGGCTCAAATCCTTTAAGACAGACTAGCCTTTGTTATTTCTAGTCATCTTTATTTTTATTATGTTTCTCTCGCTGTTTCTAGCTTGTCTTTCGCAGTCAAGGTCAGCCACTTGTAATATGTTGCTCAGTGCTTCAGTTTGCTCGGAGATGATTGCTAAAGCATTGACAACATGACCTTCTCCTTGACTGATAATGGTCAAGAGGGCTGTTTCTATTACTGAGCGCATCAGTGTGACACTGGGCTTAAATGCACATATATGTTGAAATGTTAAATGTAGTGCTTAATGCGGTGGTGGCAGGAATACATTCTGTCTTCCTGAAGTGCATAAGTAGCATAGAATACACTGTAGCAAAGGGGATGGAGAAGGCAGTCGGACAGGAGCTCTAGAGAGATGATGAGGAAAGAAGAGGACTACAAATAGGAGGTGTGCGGTGGGTTTAACCAGGAGGAAGGAGGAAGGAGAGGGGGAGAAGACAAGATCAAAGAAGCCAGATGAGAGAAAAGGAGTAAGGGTGGAAATATAGATAGCGGAGAAGACAAAGAAGAGTGGAAGAGAGGTTTAGAAAGAGAACGATGTACTGAGCGAAGCAGCCGTCTTGCCAGCGCTTCTGTGACCTAGATTCTCTGCTTCTCCCTGAATCCCTCTCTCATGAATGTTTGATTAGGCCTCCAACAATAGCTGTATTTACACTTTTTTAAATTACTACTTATCTGCAGAGGGGAGGGGAAATCAAAGCCATTCAACGTGGCAGGAAAATGGGAGAAGAATTGATTTGAGAACACTGAGGTGAATCGCTCAAAGGACCAAACTGGGCTGCACACGCACACGTGGGCACACACACACAGCCACACACACAAACACACACACACACACAGTCCTCATCATCAATCAATCAAGTTTATTTATAGAGCACTTTTCATACAACAGATAGTAACACAAAGTGCTTTCAACAATAAAAGTCAAGGTTAACGGCCTGACAGACAGGCACACACATACACACACAGACACACACACACACGCACACAACACACACACGCATACACATACAGACACACACACACACATACATAGAATCAGGAAACACTTGAGTAAAACTTGTTCAAAACAGATGCATTAAAAACAATTGGAATTGGAAATGTTTATCATCTAAAACAATAAATACTAAAATACTTAGCAAAAGTACAAAGAAGGAAAATAGAAACAACCATACAGCAAAATATATAAATGAACTGACCTAAAGCGGGCATAAACATTGATTTGAATTATAAAAGGGGAAAATAAGTAGGTAAAATATGATGAAACATAAGTATGTTAAATTAGTAGGCAAAAAGGTAAAGCTTGAGTTTATGTTTGAAGGCAATGTTTTGGGCCCCCCTGAGCAGTAGTCTGACTGACCCACTTTGCCATCCGTACTCTAACTCTGGCAAATTCTCAGCATCCCCAAACCTTGGCTCGGCACACCTTGGAACATCAACCATCACCATGGTCACAGATAAACCTCTGTCTGTGTTGCTATGGTAACCATTCTGGGAAGTTAAACCTGTGACAGCCATGAGGAGCGCGATAGAGAGGAGCCATAAACATAAGACAAAAAAATGGCGCCGAGATTAAACAAACTCCTGCTATCACAACAAACAACAATGGATGCTGGGAAAGCACAAATGTCATTTTGCTCCTTTCTCCGTCCTCAACTCATTTTCCCCAGTGGACATATGTGCATGGGTGCATAAACATAAACACGAAGGCACACATGCACACACAGCCTTTAATCCCATTCCAGTAACCAGAGAGAATTGGTTCAGCATCAGTAATCTCCGAAAAGCCCACTTTTTGGAAGCTGTTTGATATCCTGCTGCAAGTAGAGCAGCACAGATGAATGGCTAGTTAAAGCTAACAGCTAACAAAGTCGAACGTGAATATGACCTAAAGCAGCACTGTGTAAGAGATGAGGCATAGGATTGTGATGCACTTCTTAATTGATGAATTTGCAGGACGAAAGTATTTGAATTATTCAGTTAATTAACCGGGTGTTGATTTGCATCATTTATTTCCTCTGAACGAGTGTTGAGAAAGCGAGAGGGCGAGAGAGAGCGAGAGAGAAAGAAAGAGAGAGAGGGAGCGGGAGAGAGAGAGAGAGAGAGAGAGAGAAAAACAATTTACCGCAAGGTGTTTTCTCAAGTTAGAAGTGCGCTGAAATATCCAAGTTTGGGTAGTCACAATTTAAGAGCGACATGGCAAAGCTGTTGTTTTTCTGAGTCTCTAAAGTAAACACTGGTGCGGCTGTTTTTTTGCCCCTAAAATGAGTCACTTTGATTGGCCCACGAAGGGTTTGTGTGCAGTCATGTGACTGCCTTGTGCCGTCTGATTGATGAATTGGAGTCAAATGTCACTCGTGATCACGTCGGATTGGCGCAACGGCGCCCTATGCGGAAGTCAACGATGAAGTCTAAAAATAGATCGCGCACGCACTAATGGATAAATAAAAGTGATGTCGATCATTATAATGGAGTAAAAGTAGCAATTCTTTCTTCACACAAGTAAAAGTGTGGTTTATTCAAACTACTCTCACAAGTACATTCATTCATCTTCTGTACCACTTCTCCTCATTAGGGTAGCGGGCGTCCTGGAGCCTATCCCAGCTATGTTCGGGCGAGAGGCGGGGTACACCCTGAACTGGTCGCACTCACATTCACACCTATGGGCAATTTAGAGTCGTCAATTAACCTACCATGCATGTTTTTTTTTGGGGATGTGGGAGGAAACGGGAGTATGTATAAAACCCATGCAGGCACGGGGAGAACATGCAAACTCCACACAGGCGAGACCGGATTTGAACCCTGGTCCTCAGAACTGTGAGGCAGATGTGCTAGCCGCCCAATGTGCCACCCTCACAAGTACAGTTTATCCAAAATGTTACTTGAGTAAATGTAACTGAGTAAATTGTAAACTAAAACTGTAATTGTAAACTGTAGTCCCTCCCTACACACCTCTGCAGGTCATATAGACTGTTCAGCATAAATGACAAAAATAACTGCAAACCACCTTTAAAAGGACAAAAAGCTGTCCAAGGATAATGGAATGCAATGCCAGGAAAAGAGACAACATAGTGTCTGTAAACCAGTTTATGTGGATTTAACTAATACCGAGCAGTGGGGTGCGTTCAAAGTGTTCACTTTTTTTTTCTACGTCTTTGATTGAGTGGACACGCCCATAGGATCTGAGAGCGGAAAGAACATCGAATTTTTTCTCCTTTTTAAAACCTGATTTCATATATTTGGAGATTTGTTTTGTGTTCATTCATATTTGGCAGGCTTGCTAACAACACTATTCTCTGTGGTGTGTTGAATTCAATAGACATTATTGTTTTCATTTTAAAGGAACTTTAAAAATTCGCGAGGACCATGGAGCAGATGCTGACGCTGAACTAACAGCCTCACAGCATAGTAAAGGACCAACCCGGCTGACTTGAGGTCCTGACGACATTCACGAGGCCACACCTCTTAAAGGCAAACATCGACACAGGTGTGTGTATGTGTGTGTTTGTGTGACCTCCAGCTTAATTACACTTTATTAACCCAGTTTATTTCTTTACATTCTGTTTTATTTAATTATATTATATTTTTATTTTTACAATAGAAAATTATTTACAGTGCAAACTATAAAATCTTGTAATAAATCTTTCCAGAAGAGTTCAACCTCTCATCTACTTGCCTATTTTCTTCCATTTTCACTTCCTGCGGTGTAATGGCCTTTTTGTTTTTCTGCTGTCTCTTAAGCATGGAACAGTGTTTTAGCCCCTTGCACCCACTTTCTCCCTCTTACACTATGGTGGAGACTTTGTCCCCTCATGACAGCAGTCCGGTTTGCTCCATAGACCAAATCATTAAGACAACCCGTGACACCGCAGTTGCCATGGTAACCATGTCTGGGTTTGTGTGTCCATCCTGCTAGGGGATTGGTTGCCAGGGGCGAGATGCTTTCCAATCAAACCTGTTACTGGGGTGTGTGGGACCCCTTTTATGGACAGCAGCAGAAACCAAAGGACAAAGTGAGGGAGAGGGGGCGCCACCTGTTGGACAAGGCTATTATCATTTTATGATAAATGTTTGGGTTGAGTGGCGCAGACATCAGGGGCAGCAATTAAAAGAAGACAGATGCATTTTTTATCCTGGAATCAGTTCAGTAACACGGCAAAGCAGCCACAGTGTTCCTAAAAGATGAGTTGCCTGTGTGACTCATGTATGCTCAGAGTGAGATGTCATCATGACCACAGCGGTCAGAGCACTGATGGTACTGCACAGGTGACAGCGTTGCGATAGATGAAAACGATTTATGGTGCCAAGCAGTGATTCAGTGGTATGGTGGCTCGCTAACTCGACCATGTGTCCCATCTGTCACTGTCAGGAGACATGGCAGGGTTAATTATGTTGTCATTCATCAACAGCGAAACCTGCAACCACATTAACCCAAACTTTTTCTACAAGAAACTCTGCACTACACTCCATGACCCTAAACAAGATCTATTCAGGACATATTTTTTCCTAATTTACTAATGTCCATTGCTATCGTATCTTTTTTGTCAACAGTGTCACTAGGTTTTATGGACTGGGGGGGTTCAACCGCCAGGAGATGAGCAGGATGTGAGCGAACATTGCACGCGAGCATGGATTTGACAAACAGCTAACAAATAATAAGAAATTGCTTTTCAATGTTTTTGGACTGATTTAACTAAAGTACAATACTTAATAATAATAATAATAATATATAATAATAATAATAATAATCCATCCATTTTCAACACCGCTTATCCTGGTTAGGGTCACGGGACACTGGAGCCTATCGCAGCTGACTTTGGGCAAAAGGCGGACTACACCCTGAACTGGTCGTATATATACATATAAACAAACAACCATTGGCACTCACATTCACACCTACAGGCAATTTAGAGTCGTCAATTAACCTACCATGCATGTTTTGGGATGTGGGAGGAAACCAGAGTGCCCGGAGAAAACCCACGCAGGCACGGGGAGAACATGCAAACTCCACACAGGCGGGGTCGGGGATTGAACCCCGGTCCTCAGAACTGTGAGGCAGGCCACCGTGCCTATTATTATTATCATTATTATTATTATTAAATTAATTAATCAGACATATATCTGTTCATCTATGTATCCCAGCGACGTGTAGTGTCAGGCAAAACAATTAAGGACCATATTGTCCTGTGTGTATAAGTAAGAAAATGTGGGCAGTTGTCCACTTTTCTGGCTGCTCACATTCTCCCATCAAGTCACACCTCATGCCAGGTACATTCTCTGGGTGGAGCAACCTTGAAACGTGGACGTCATCTGTCAAATCTGGCAATGCACGCAAGATGCGCGCATTCCCTTGAGGACTTAAATACTTTTTCTCCTCCACTCTCCAGAGGCTATTGTAAGTCAGAATCAGAATAAGAACCATCTTTATTTTGCCAAATATGTCAAAAACACACAAGGAATTTGTCTCTGGTAGTTGGAGCCGCTCTAATACGACAACAGAATTGACAGAGAATACTGTCAATTGACAGAGAATACTTTTGAGACATAAAGACATTGAGAAAAACAGTCACTGAGCAATAAAAGGTTGATAGTAATCTGGTAATGCCGGTACAATTATTATTTTATTTTTTTGACAATTGTGCAAAAAGATGCAGAGTTCTCTAGCAATGAGAGCAGTTTGAATGACTAATAGACCAATAGTCTGGTGCAATGATCAAGAAATGTATGCAGTTTAAAGTGACAAGTAGTGCGATAATCTGGGGCAATGTCGATTGTGCAAATGTTGGAGATAATACTCAGTCGATTGTGCAAATGCTACTCAGGCGCATGAGTGGCCAGTATTGGTCAACAACAGATATGCAAATAGTGCAGCGTGGCGTGACTACTACAGTGAGTGCACGAGTAATGTGTAATTTTCCCGACAGAAATGTGACAACAAACTTGTGACAAATAAATGGCAGCATGTTGCAATGAAATTGTAAGTTAACTCTTTGCAAAGTTAATGGCAAGAGGGAAGAAGCTCTTGGAATGTCTGCTAGTTTTAGTTTGCATTGTTCGCTAGCGCCTACCTGAGGGAAGGAGCTGGAAGAGCTGGTGACCAGGATGTGGAGGATCCGAGAGGATTCAAGATGGGTCCAAGAGGGTCCAAGATGATTTTGCATGCTCTTGTCTTAGTTCTGGCAGCATGGGTGGGTAGGAGGGTACCGACAATCTTTTCAGCAATTTTGATTGTCCCTTGCAGTCGGAGTTCGTCCTTTTTTGTAGCAGCACCAAACCAGACTGTGATGGAAGAACACAGGATTGATTCGATGACCGCTGTGTAGAACTGCCTCAACAGCTCCTGTGGCCGTGCTTCCTCAGAATCTGCAGGAAAGTAGATCCTCTGCTGGGGCTTTTTGAGGATGGAGTTGATGTTGAACTCCCACTTCAGGTCCTGAGAGACTGTAATTCCCAGGAACTTGAAGGTCTCGACGGTTGACACAAGGCAGTTGGACAGCGTGAGGCGCAGCTGTGGTGAAGGATGCCTCCTGAAGTCCACGATCATCACTACAGTCTTGAGCGCTTTCAGTTCCAGGTTGTGTCGGCCGCACCACAGCTCCAGCCGCTCCACTTCCTGTCGATACGCAGACTCGTCACCGTCTTTGATAAGACCGATGACTGTGGTGTCATCTGCAAACCTCAGGAGTTTGACAGCTGGGTGTGTTGAGGTGCAGTCGTTTGTGTCGCGAGAGAAGAGCAGGGGAGAGAGGACACAACCTTGGGGCGCCCCGGCGCTGGTGGTGCGTGTAGATGAGGTGGTGTACCCCAGCCTCACCTGCTGTGTCCTGCCCGTCAGGAAGCTATTAATCCACTGACAGATGGCAGGCGAGACACTGAGCTGGAGAAGCTTGGAGGAAAGGAGTTCACTCCAGTCTGTGGAGTCTAAACAGCTTTGAAGGTCTATCTTTGCTTCATTGGTCCACTTTTTCACTGTTTTCACTGTAGGCTTCACACATTTAAGTTCTTGCTTGTATGTTGGTATTAAGTGAATTAAGCCATGATCAGACGAGTCCAGGGGTGCACGAGGTATGGCACGATATGCGTAATTCAGCGTCGTATAGCAGTGGTCTAAAATGTTATTTTCCCTGGTAGGACAGTCGATGTGCTGCTTGTATTTAGGGAGTTCGTGGTTGAGTTTAGCTTTGTTAAAGTCCCCGAGGATAATGAGGGGTGAGTCTGGGTGGTTTTTTTCCAATTTTTTTTACTTGTTCAGCGAGAGTTAGCAGTCCGGCATTTGTGTTAGCTTGAGGCGGAATGAAAGATGCAAACTCACGCGAGTAGAATGGTTTACAGTTCAAAAACTCTAAATACGGGCTGCAGTGTGTGCTGAGCTTCGTGACGTTCAGGGTGTACCCCGCATCTCGGCCGAAGACCCATGTAAGGATAAGCGGTACAGATAATGGGTGGATTATTATGATGATGATGATGATGATTATTATTATTATTATTATCATTATTATTATTATTGTGGTACAGTGAATGACGGTTAGTACACAGTTCTGAGGAACCTGGGTTCAAATCCTCCGGTTTCCTCCCACATCCCAAATACATACATGGTTGGTTGATTGAAGCCCCTAAAGGCTTCTTTATACTCGCGCGGACGGCAACCGCCCTGACATCACTGCAGCTGTCCCTCGCGTAGTTTGCCTTCATACACGAGCGCAACCCACACGCGCAGTTTTGAAAATGTACTGCAAATAGTGATGGAGATGATCTCAAGTGATGGAAGTAGCCACCATTATCCCTTCACATGCCCAGACCAGCAACATTTTACTGATGATTGAGAGCTTATGATTCAATTTTGGTGGCAACACTTCGTAATTAGTCAAGACAATTTGTCAGTCACGCTGCTTTGGGTGAGAAGATTTGACTATCGTGACTTTGGACAGCAAAGCTTCCTCGTCATTCCAAACAGGACACCAACTCTAACAGGACATTTCTTTTAACTGGCTGTCATGATGAATATGAATACATGTGACACTGATACCCTTGGGCGTTTAAGCAGCCCCTGCATCGGTGTGTGCCACCACTAACAGTGTTTATTTGCTGTCTACAACAGCCATGGTTTAAATGTAGAGGAAGAAATTTGTGTGCGTGTCTTCACAAAAATCCGCCCCCCACAGTGTGCCACCCTGGGCAGCTGCCCATGTCACCCATATCCGAAACCGCAACTGACGGTACTATAGTGTTAAAATAAATTACGGTAGTGGTACTGTTACATTACAGTGACATACTGAAATCCATAATACAGTAGTATAGTGTTAACATTCACTGCCATTGATGGCTTGAGAAGTCAAATATCCATGTTAACTGGGAGGGCCGGCAGTGAATGAGTGAAACACATTATGGTCGATGTACTGTTAAATTACGATGACAATGATGTATTCCAAAATACATTAGTATACTGTTAAATTCACATTTCAGTAAATGCACTTTAAAATAACTACATTAGCGTCCGTGCTGCCAGTAATTTACAGGTTGTTGTTTTTTTTAACGCTGAAATACTTTAGAGTGTCCTTCTCGGTTAGTTCTTCTCACTTTTGTCTTTTAAGTGCTGTCTCCCTCATGGAGGCTGCCTTCAGATACCATACCTTCTCCTTATCTAGTCTGGAATTACAGCAAAGCCGGCATCCCAGAGGAGCGCTTCAAATTGCTTGTAGAGGAGAATGGGATAAATGAAGTTCCCATGCACAAAGGAGATCCCATTTTCAGTGCCAGATGTCTTAATGAGTTGATTTAAATGGTGAGGAAATACGGAATTGCATTAATCCTCCTCAACTGAGGGGAAAAAAAATAAAAGATATGTCCAATTCACAAAATATATGAATACACTGAGATAAACATCATAATAGAGTGTACTATTTCAGCTTTCTGTTCAGTCTTTTGAACAAAAAAATGACAGAGACATTATCAAAGTGACTGATGCATGATCTATGACACGCAAGTAACGCACTCCATTTTCCATCCTCATGCACCTTCTTGTCAAGAGAGACATCAGAGGAGATAATTCAAAATGTATTGTTTAAAGGCCTTTAACCATTTACTGCATCTCACTCAGACACCAGGCACAATCTTTGATTTTTTTTAAACACTAAAATAGAGGGAGGGTTTTGACATTGTGAGTTTCACCTCAGCCTGCTAGCAAAAATTTTCATATTTATGATGCAGATGTTCAAGAGATGTGAAATAAAGCAACAATACAACAGAGAAAAATGGAAGGTTGATAAAATCCAAAGCACCTTATTCATATTCATCACTGCCATAAATTGACAAATCACATAACTGCTTTAACAGATAAGTTTGCATGCAGAATGTGTGTTTGGCTCGGAATGAAGAAAATGAGAAGTTGGTTGCTGCAGGTCAGGTGTCAAATATCTTTTCAATATATAAAGTATGACTCACACAACTAAGCCCGGACTCGCATAATAAAACAAAACAGACTGCAGCTTTAGCTTGGGGAAGCACTGGTAGATGTCATTCAAATTGGTCATTGTACGGCTGGGGATGTTCCTCTGAGACATAAAAAGTCTCACATTACAACAGGGCTACTATGCTCTGCGCTGTGATGCGTCACAAGAGTCCAGCATGTTTGGTCGTATACATGTATAGTATATAGTAGTATCTATCGTACTAGTTCCTCCGCTCCGTTCCAGCTCTGGCTTGGAGCTGTGCATATGTGTTGCTCAGTAGGGGTGCACAATATATTGTTTGAGCATCATCATGGCAATGAACGTGTGCGCAATAGTCACATCGCAGGGTCCTGCGCAATGTTGGTGTATTGATATGCAGTCAAACAACTGTTTATTAATGAATAAATGACCAGCAGAGGGACCTGCTTAACCATGCTAATGAGATTAGTACCGATGTTACGGTAAATTAAAACTCATCAAACAACGCACACGTAGCAGCCCAGAGTTATATATACTTTGTGTGTGTGTGTGATAACTATTAAGAGGACATGGGAAACAATTACAAGCCAGCATTTACTTCAAAAAGTGACAAACAAATGCATGTTGCAAATGATTAAACTTGGGGTAGAGGCACGGCATTATTTTAGGAACAAATGGGAAATTTAGAGTCTTCAATCAACCTACTGTTTTTGGGATGTAGGAGGAAACCGGTGGACCCAGAGAAAAACCATGCAGGCACGGGGAGAACATTTAAACTCCACACAGGCAGGGCCAGGATTTGAACCCCGGTCCGCAGTACTGGGAGGTAGATGTGCTAACCAGTTGTCCACCCTGCCGCCGACTTAAACTAACGTACTCAAATATAGAAATGCAAATGCACATGTTAAACCGTAAAAGTTATTAAAAACAAATGAATAGTGTTAGGAATGTGCAAATGACTCTACAGTATGAGTGGGCATGAAAAGAAATGATTTTAACTCTGTGTCTGGATGGCCTACTTTTCTCAATACTACAGTGCGTTTAAATACAGGTAGACTTCATACAAATGACTTTGTATACTTTTTTGCTCGACTGAGCATATTTTTTCCCTAGAGGGAAAAATAGAAATGTGCGCTGGTTTTCACGTTACGTGTATGTTATCCTGTGTTTTTTAACATCCACCATATATCGCAGGGTTAAAGAAAATCAAAAAGAAATTCCAATATTGTGCAACTCTTATTTATTATGTAAATGTAATTGTCTCTCAAATGTACTGCTGTCCAGCTTATCAATTTTACCAAATCAGGTTTTTATTCTATGAGAAAAAAAAAACAACATTCCATTGCATTGCTGATGCTGAAATCTAACCTCCAGAAAAAACTGCTAAATTCCCAAATGATATAAACTCCGATTAGATGGATATATATATATATATATTTTTTTTTTTTAAAGGAAAGAAACAGTTTTTAGGCTCGCACAAGACACAACGCACTTGACATGAATCAAGTTTGAACAATTCTCTTGAATAAGGCCATGGATGGGGAATATCATGCTTCTCTGAATCTGTTCCATCACAGTCGTTAATGCTCCCTGGTTCACCTTCCTCCAGGTTGCTGCAGTCCTTGATTATTCCACCTTATGAGTCCCCAAGATCTCAATCAATGAATAGCTCGACTGTGGTTGACTTTATCTCTCTCTATTTACTACGTCCGTTTTTCTGTTGTGTCATCCACGGTGGAGGTTTTCAAAAAAGTAAGGATCTTATTTTGACAGGAATATATAGTTCCTGTAGCTACACCGGTCCAGCAATAAGGCCACGATTCGTACTGATGTGCAGATTTTCATTTATTTCTCCTTCTCCACTGATGACGTCACAAAATCACGAGACACCGTTTACTACGGGTAAAACAGAAGTCCGAATGAAGCTAATGCTAACACACTGGAAAATAAATTAATTACACGACATATCCATTATATGCCAAAAGCATATTGTAAACAATTAAGCATGAAACACAAATAAGCAAAGCCACAAGTACCGTGTGCACCTGCTGAACAGTGTAAATGTCTCCATATATAGCATGCCTTCCTGCTTCCACATCTGTTCTTAAATGTCTTCCCACTTCTTGCCCACAATTCCACACTGCTTCAAACTAGACCAGGGTCATGTGACCCTACACCATCACAATAAAAAGTCTTCACAAAGGTTTTTATACAACAAAACCATTTTGTATGGCACATTATTTATAACAAACTCGTTTAAGTCATTTATTGTCTTACATTTACCTTTGTATTTAGTAACCATTTTTAGTTACATCATGAAATAAAATCTATTTTGTATTTTGAAGCGTGAAGCATAAACTTACCTATATAATGAAATCTGTCTTTCTGACAGTTGCAGTTCCTATATCTGTTTTAAAGTGTAAGGGAGTAAAGTAAAAACATTGTCAGGGAGATAAATACTGAAGTAAAGTACAGCTACATAAAAAATCTACTTCAGCAGAGTAAAAAAAAATAGTTGTACTTTGTTAACAATTGTTAATAATAACTGTGTTTTGTCATGTAAATAGCGCATATCATGGATGAAAGCATCATTGTGATCCAATAAATTATCTCAGCAAATCATAATGCAAAGCCATTATCTGAAGGTCTGACAATTTATGGTAACACATCCTGGAGGTGAAAATACATCATGGAGGTTACATGACACAGGACCGGAAAAAAAGCAAGCATTTTGAATGTAAACCCATTGATTATTTTTCCTAAGATGCTATCCAATAATGACCGACTCAATTATGAGGTCGCAGGCTCCTGAGTGTCTGGTGTCAGTGATCTGTGATTCACAGCGTACGGTATCTAGTGAAAGTGGACTTTTTGCTACATTTAATCCCAAACACAGAAATATCGAATGATGTAAACTTAATGACAATATAATGTTTAAAAGTGGTGGTGCATGGAGACACTGCGGCTATGACAAAGTAGTCGTTTCAACGTGGAAAATCAGGATGTGGAGGTCACAGTGGTAAATGGCCCTGCAGCATGTGGTTAACAACCATCATGTCTCTGACCTGCAATTAATGTTTGCTTTTTATAAATTGACACCATGACGTTTCTAAAACAAAATGTTCCTGTTGCTTTTTTTACACAGCAGCCGAGTCTCAAAACCTCATGCACAAAGATAGTAGAAATTGTCATGTAATTTGTATGAGGCTTTCAGTGTTGGAATCATCCAGTCATAGCAACCAAGTTGCAAAGTCAGATTCTATTTTTTTCTTTATCATTTCACAAAAATGGTGAGCTGTCCATGTGTATCATTTCTGTTTACGTCAAAGGAGCCCAATTTATTCAAAATGCAATTAGTTTCCAAACAGCTTTAGAATGGCGGCACGGTGGCCGACTGGTTCGAGCGTCTGCCTCACAGTTCTGAGGACCCGGGTTCAATCCCCGGCCTCGCCTGTGTGGAGTTTGCATGTTCTCCCCGTGCCTGCGTGGGTTTTCTGCGGGCACTCCGGTTTCCTCCCACATCCCAAAAACATGTATGTGAGGTTAATTGACAACTCTAAATTGCCCGTAGGTGTGAATTTGAGTGTGAATGGTTGTTTGTTTGTATGTGCCCTGCGATTGGCTGGCAACCAGTTCAGGGTGTACCCCGCCTCCTGCCCGATGATAGCCGGGATAGGCTCCAGCATGCCCGCGACCCTAGTGAGGAGAAGCGGCTCAGAAAATGGATGGATGGACAGCTTTAGAATAGCATTATTTGGAATAAAAAAAATATATTTAAAAAAACGTCAATCATGCATGCGTTAGAAAGTTTTAAAAACATAACATGACTCATGCAAGGCTACAATAGCAGTAGCAGATGGCAGAAGAAACTCAGATGTTGGAGATTGTCTTTGGCAGAAAGCCAGGAACATGGCTTATTCTTAAATAAGATTGGTCCATGGCAGAGCCAGCTATTCAGTGTATAGATATACTGGACATAGACACTGTAGCTGTAAATACCCAGAGCATGGGAAAAAGTCTAAGATGGTACTTTTTGATCATATAATCAATCTCGTTTTCAATTCTTTAACAACTGTATGCTTCCAGCGTTTTGCGAAGAGGATGATGAAGGACTTTTTTTGTTGTTGTTGTAAAATGACAATGTCCCAGCACACAGAGTACATTCCATAGCACCATGGTTGTATTTGAGTTCAGTGTGGAAGAATCTCTCAAGTTCTTCCAGCTTGTGAGCCTAACCCAATAGCTTGGCATTCCAATATTTTAGTCCATATAGCATAACTAAATAGGCGCATGTGGAGGAACAGCTGATTCCAGTGGGCCAGTGTTTAAAGATGGAGAAGAGGTGTTCATGTGTCTTGTGAGTCTTTCTGTACATCTAGAGACTATTACTCACAGTTGATGATGCAATCTAGGTCACCCTTTGCACTCTCCATGGACTGTCCCGCCCGTTCATCTCCATTCCATATGTTGACCAACGCTAAGGGTGTGGTGAGTCTCTGGAGGACGATACAATAACAATATAACTTTTGCTCAGGTTACTGATAACTTCTTGACACATTGTTATTCTTTCTGATCCAGTAAACTAGCCTCCCCAGAAAAGTAACAGCTGCATGGGAAATCGTAAAAGATACATTTTCAATGATCAAAACTGTATTTCTCAGAGAGTTGCAGAGCCATGAATAGGGGCTGGGGCTTCTTTACGTGTTTTTCCCAGTGCTGTTCTAACTGGATAACAAAATAAACTCCAACTCCACTTCCAACAAGCAGTACTGCATGGTTGAGTCGGAGAAGTAGCTGGCACATGTAGCGCTCTTGGGTGCCTTGCTTAAAGGGACAACATGCAGTTTTTGAACTCCTAGCTATATTTGAATGTAGGCTCATTTCAGTGCCCGCCCCCGCCACCTCACATCTTTGCCTAAAGAAACAGCCCCAGCTCACTAAAGTTGGACAACAAAAAGAACCAAGAAGAGAACCGGTTTGTCGCGCTCCCCTGGCCGCCTCAGAATGCGGCTCGCCATCGGACGTGAGCTCACAACGTTACACGAAAAGCTACCGAGTTGATGTTGTATTTTTTGAAATGTCAAGATTGAGGATATAAATGCGATGATCAACTTAACTGACAACTCGGTGAGAACGGTGAAGTGACATACATGGTGGTTTTCCAAGCTCACCCATGCAGACGTCTGCGTATAGAACACACATCACCATTATATACAGTATCTTTACCCTAGATTTGAGGTCGAGAGTTGTCCAATTCTTTCTTTTTAACTTTTGTTGCGAACCAGATATAAATAATCCAGCCAAGAAACTATAATAATCTACTCTGCAAGAGGCTGGGGTATGTCCCCGTGAGCCTCCGTGTGCGTGGTGGCCGTGTGCAAATGATTGACTATTTGGTTACTCGTCATGTCACTACCGTCTCTGATTGGCTATTCTTATCCCACCGTGCCCAGTTGTAAAATAATCATTAAAATTAAACTAGAGGTATAAAATGGACCTAGAGAGGGGAGATTTTTCTAAAGATAATAGTCTACTGTCAGGTTATATAGACAGTTTTAAAATGACAAAATATTTTTGTTTGTTTTTTAACTCCAAATTACACCTCCCAAGGCACCCTCGCTGCATTGGGGATGTAGTGGAGCAACTTCTTTGATCTTTTTTCTCCTTTTCAAGCTTCTTCAACTGACCACACTTGATCACGCTGCCAGTCAGTGTGTCTTCTCAGTCACAGGCCACCAAGAAATACAGTACAGTTTGTTAGGGTTAGAATTTGTTAGTATTATCATTAAAAAGTGCCCTAAAAAATCTGAACACTACTGTCCCGTTGTTGTTGTTGCTGGTGGTGGTGTAGCAGTTGCGGAACCTGTAGTACTTTCTGATATGGGCGATATGGCAGCCGCCCAGGGTGGCATTATTAACACCCCACCTCTCCCTCCCCGACGATCGGCCAGAGGTACACAATTGATGGTCGGCGCGGATGGCACATACATATCGAACTGCTGTTTTGAAAATAAAACAAGACAAAAGCTCCACAAACGAAACAAAATGGGGTGATGAAAAAAAAGTCAGTTGCAGATGTATATAAGTTTGTTATCACATTGCTCATGGATGAGCGCATACCAGGTGGTGAGCAATGCAAGTGAAAACAAAGGAAGACAGAAATTAAGATGGGCTGTAATGCAGAACACATGCAAGTCAAGGGAAAAGGTCAGAGGGGGACGTACTCTTTATGAGCACATCATTTTGGGGGTGTTGCAACAATCCTGGTTTTACAATGGCACTCATTGAATCCTGCACGTGGCCTTAAGTGCCTTAGCACCAAAACTTTATTTTCATGTAAACTATTCCATATAAGGAACCAGTAAATAAGCACAATTCTCTAAAGAAAGAATATCTACCGAAACATCTGTGAGTCTTCATTACGCGTGCGGTGCTTTACACAGGGGGATGGATAGTTATGAAGTGAGAAGAGGGAGCAAATAAGGGGTGCAATATGGGGGGAAAGCTGGAAAGAAAACCGTCTTGTCGACAAAAGTGAAATATCTGAGGCTTGGCTCGGAAACAAAGTCCTGGGTGGGTGGGGAAGTTTATTGTGATAATCTTTGCTTTAGAGCGCCCACAATCCCTCTTTTACTCTTATAGGGACACAGACGCCATGGAGGATTAAGGATTGTAAACTCTTAAAAAATGCATTTCAGTCAACCTTAGCTAGGATTCTTGTCTTTGTGGTGGCTGAATAGAATAAGCATGACAGGATAGAATGTTGCGTGAATGTTTTGAGTTGCATAGTTGGTGTTATGAACTGACACCAATAGAGTGAACTCAATGTTGTAGAGGGAAGGAAGGAAGAGAAATAAAACTTTTCTTCAAAAGTCCTCCAAAGTCAGCATTTCCTGAATGGATGCCAGCACAAATAGGTCAAATTGTCCATTCACATTAAAAACGGATAGCTGTTGTGGTTGATAGTTTTGTAATAATTATGTGATGATTACTACCGGCAAACATTAGACGGGGACTGTGGCCATTGGTTAAGAAATAACACCAATGTCGTTTCTGAAAGAGAAATGAGCAGCAATTGACGTTTGTTAGTCACTGAACTTTCTCTCACCCCTATCCTCTAACTCGTCATCAGACGACCTGATGGTTCCTTTCTTTTTTTTTCTCTTTTTTTTAATCATAACATCTCCAGCTTCAGGATTTCCATTGTCACACAGCTGGTTTGATTCTCCGTGGTTTATACACCCGAAAAACTATGTGGAAAAACTCCAACTACACTATTCTGACAAAAGCATTGAGAAAATATGCCGTGAATGGAATAAATTGAACATAATAAGGAGTCGCTCTCCCCTTAGGACCTATAACAGTTTCCACTCTTCTGGGAACCCTTTCTTCAACATGTTGGAGTGTGTCCGTGTAGATTTTTGTCCGTTCCATGTCCATTTTCTTTTTATTTCAGAGGTCACTGATATTTTCCGCTTCTTGACTAATGTCAAGTGCCTATGTGCAAGGCACCAAACCAACCCCTGCTCCCCCTTTACCTTATCAGCATTTACTTTATGAAGAAGATTTCAATTCTCCGGTGTGGCGATGTTTTGTGTCGGTATGTTTAAATCCCGAGACTTATAAAGCACTTGCGCTTGTTGACCCATTAAAATCTTCAGTTTCAGATCTTGGCTTGACATTTTTTTTTAATTGACTGATTATAATTAGAGAGAGCAGGAAAGGACTGCAACAGCAAAATGGAGGTCAAAATAGTTGAGACTCAACAAATTGAAACAGCTGTATGTTTGTGTACATTCCAGATGTCGAGTGTCATGCACAATATTTCAAAGCAGAAGAGGAAAAACAAAGATTGTGCTCCTTTTTCCAGATGGTTTCATGATGTTTTTGTTTTCTACATGTGCACACTTTAGTGAAATAAAACAGCACAGCTACAGTGTAATATTGACTGTGTCATCAGATTGTTTTAGGAATTGCCCACTGTTCGAGACTGCTGATTAAGATTAGCTTCCTATTTTGTTTTGAATGAATTGAAGTGGTCCTGCTTCTTATTCATCTGACAGAATGACAGAAGAGGCTGATAGGCATGTTTTGGATTTTTTTCAGTAGTGGCCTTTTTTGTTTGACTGATGTGAATAAGTTGCTACTTCTTGTTTGTCTCCTCCAAACTTTATGAAGAGGGGTGGAGGTTGTAAAACACGAAACCGAAGCAATTGACTTAAGACTCGATGTCTGCTATGGCGTTTGTTTGTGCGCCCATGAGGGAGGGCAGATGCCTCTATCATGTGCGTGTGATGGTTTGGTTACTTGGGGCTTGGAGGGAGGAGAGTTCAGGTGACCCTGACTCTCATCACTCTTCATATGACTCTGATGACTTTGTCGGCTTCCATGAAGTTTCCCCATTCGGCGCAGCGTCTGGAGAGAATCCGACCGTGTTGGAAATATACACAGGCGGAATATTTCAGTTCAGGTGGACATCTGTTCAAATCCCCTCTCCTCTAATACATTAGGTGAACAACAGCTATTTTATGACAACATTGTCCATCTGGGATGTAATACGGTTTCATTTAGCAGCTGGCCCATGAGCTGCTCTCCTAATTTAAAGATCCTGTTCCTCCTTCTGTTATCGCTGCACTACACACATATTGTATAAACTCCCATCATAATATTATGTAGCTGTGTATAATCTGATGAGATCCAATACAGAAGTTGTATTTTCCCTTAATATGTCATATAATTCCATCAAGGCTGGAACTATGAACAGATATCGTGGTGTGTTTTTTTTTTTTTTTTGTACATGCATCTTTTTGTAAGTTATGATGATGGATGATGATATGGGATGTTAAAAATGGATGGAGTACAGATCTACACAAGAAGATGGGTTCTTTTTTTTTTTTTTTTGGTCCATTTTATGAAAATGTTGTTAATGCATAATGCAGAGGCAGTGGTAGTGTAGTCGTACACATTGCTGCCATGCACAGGCTTGATAATTGGTTGATCATCTATACCCAAACAGTGAAAAATAGTGTCAAGCCCAAGCCTGAGTAAGTTCTATCAGAAAGGGTATCATCAAGTTAGACACCAGACTTGTTGAGACAAGGGGATAAGATGATAGCAGCTCTTCTATATAATGCTGCTAGCAAGCAAACCAATTAACCTACCAACAATCATAACATAATCTGCACCTCATTTTGTTGTTGGGGTGTGTGAGCACGTCTCATGTGGCTTATTTCTATCTAATCAGACATGCAGCAAAGACGCAAACGGGAGGGTGAAGCGATTGGTGAGAAAATGCAAAGGGAAAGGCTTCATTTTGCCATCCATCATTTTTCCAGTTCAGGTTTCAGACTTTGTGTGTCGTCAAGAGTGTGTAGTGGGTGGGAGTGCCAGAAAAGTGTGCTTCAGAGTAGGAAGTTTTAAGATAAACTGGTCTGATGAAATAGGAGCCTTCGGCCTTGCTGTGGCCCCCATCATCCATCTGGCGATGTCGCTTGTGATTGTGTGTTACAAAGACTGTGTATGCAGACATGCCTGCATGTTTGCTAGTGTGTTGAATTTCAGCCCACTAAGTGACCATGCAGAATGGCCTTTGGGGAGTGAGGAGCCTAGATATGGCTGTCAGGTGGAATGTCGATGCATCTCGAGCTGTTTGCATGACGATGTGCACGCTCACGCGTGCACACGCTGAAAGCACTGGGGTGTTGTAAAAAGAAGGTCTTATCAAACAGAGACCCCACCCATGCTCATTGGGAACCTGAAACCATTCCAAACACCGCAGGAGGACAGAGGTAAAAGAAGAAAAAGAATTGCGAGGACAGAGGTTTCGTTCCCTTACCATTTCACTTGGTGAAAGCGTTTTGCTTGGATTGGTTGCACACTCTCACTAGGACCCTGAGGTGAAAAGACCGTCCAATCAGGATTAGTGAGCTGCAAAGGGCTTCAGATAGCCTTGTAATGAAGAGCAAGACAAACTCACTGGCCCCACCTTTCTTCCTGACAAAAAGAGGAGGCGGGACAGAAAGCATGGCAAGCAACAGATGTGTTAGTGTGTGTGTGTGTGTGTGTTAATGAGAGACAATTATTCTCAACACAGCACTAAGTGCTTAAATTGCCACTCTGAATGAAGGACAGCAATTGGGCTTGCCAAACGTGGGGGGGATGCTAAATCTAGGAAGCAGAACTGCTTGATAATGAGTTTTTGTGGCATTTTGGGTGTGAGAAAGTGCTAGTGTGTGTGTGTGCGTGTACATGCATACGTGCGTGCACGTGTGCGTGTGTGTATGTTTGGGTTCACACCTGTGAGGGCTCTCATCGCTGCTCTTAATTATCTCCAACATAAATCAATGATGGGTGTGTTGTTAACCACAATAATATATATAGTGTTGAATTGATACATCTCAGACAGTTGCCATCTGCTGATTCTAAAAATAAGCGTACTTCATCAAGTGGTCACTGAATGTATGCAGATTTGTCTTGGAGACACTCTAAAGACACAAAAACATGGTTGGTGTATTTTGTTTCAAGAAAACTTGAAATTGGCAAAAGTAATCATTAAAAATGTACTGCACGTTAACTAATGAAAAGCTTTTTTGTGTTCCAATGGAATCATTTTAAAGAAAAAAGTCAACTGGTCTGGACTAAATGATGGTACCTCAAGCTTAACATTTTATTTTGCAAGCTCTTGAAGGAATCACTGCAATGAAATTATTTCTGTAACACTCAATGAGACTTGATATTTTGCCCCACTCCTTGTGAGCAAACTGGTCCAGCTGTTTCACGTTTGAAGGGGACCTTCTCCAGACTGCATATGTAAGCTCCTTCCACAGATGTTTAACAGGATTCACATCAGCGCCGCTTCAGAGTAGTCTAATTCTTTGATCTTAGCCATTCTTAGTTGTTTTGCGTCATTATCCTGTTGGAGGACCCTTGACCTGCGACTGAGAGCAAGCTGTCTGACACTGGGCAGCTTCACAATGCCTTGCGATTGTGTTTCAAGAGCCCCCGTGCTGGATGCTGCAAAGCAGCCCAAGAAAGTAACTCAAGCCATGTTGTAGAGTACTTACTTGTTTTATTTGTATGCTTCATTTTTGTGTCTGTAAACATAGCGCTCATGTGACCCACCAAAAAGCTTCAGTTTTGTCTCATCTGTCTAAAGGACATCCTCCCAGGAGCTTGGTGGCTGGTGGCTTGTCAATATTCGTTCAAGTCTCATCAGTTCGTTTTTACGATGACCATTGTGTTTTTGTTTCTTTTTTTTTATACACATAAATGGACCAGCAATGTTGTCCATGTGTGCAGGTAGTTGGATGAGAACAATTGCTCAGGCATGGTTGGAGGCCAGTTAAGAATCATTAAAATCCTGTACTGTATAGAAAGTGACAGCCTCATAAACTACATCTGCGATCAAGTCATGAACTAATTCAATTGAGAATATCTCATCATAAAACAAAATAATAAACAATCTGAACATGATTTTGTGAGCTCCCTGTAGAAGTGTTTTGTATATCTTACATACACTCTTGCCTGGGAAGGAAATGACCATCAAAAGGCAGCATTAGCAGTAGCGCCTCAGGGGTAACAAGGACAAGAGAAGGGTCTCTTTGTGTGGTGGGCTCATGGACATTTTGGCTGGGAATGGCATTTTAAAAAGCGCATTTTCCAGATGCCTCAGCAGTAATTGAGGCCTCTGTAACCACTAGTAATTCAATTGTGCCACATGATTTCTTGGTGAGTAATCCACAAATGGGCACTCAGTGAAAACAGCTTGGAATCCAGGGCTAATGATCCAGAGGTAGTAAGGGGGCAGAGGTGGCAGGGGTGGGGGGGGGGGGTGTACAGAAAGGGGGCAAATGGCGGGCCCAGGAGGAAAAGCTGAAAGATTGATGGAAATGCCATGCGCAGTTAGCTGAATGTGAAGGACAGTAAAAAGAAGCGAAAAAAAACAGAAGAGTTAAAGATAGCAAAAGCGCTTATACGAACTAGTCAGAGTAAAACATGACGTTTGCCATATTTGGCAGCATTGCCTTTACGTGCGTAACAGTTTGGCACTGTAGCTCAGACCACAATAGACAGACAGAGCCATAGATGTTAACTGACAGAAGCACAGACACGCTATGCTTGGATATTGGCCACATATGGAGATCTGGATTGTTTCAAGCAAAGTGAGGAAAGTTCTTTTGGCTAGACCCAAGAGATGAGACCCCCACCCCCTAACCAATCCTCCTAAACATGCATTCAAGAGTCCGATGCTGACTCTAATTCATGCAACAGTGGGAAGAACCACATAGTGGTTCATGGAATTCCATTCAAATGTCCAATTTGGCAATCTTTAGGACATCTGTTTTTATGTTGGTCAACCTTCAACACAATTTATTCAGTTTAAAAATTCAAACTCTATAAAACTAAAAATTAAAAAATCACAATTATCACTCAAGGGTTATATTGGAAAATTTGGGAGTGGATACTACTAATTTCCAGCTACTCCAAAAACCAAGTCCAAATGGACCTAGGATCGGAAAGAATGGCACAGTTTCCATAGCGACCATTTTGAGACTAAGTGGTTGTCTTTATTCTCTTATTGCTCCTGTTTCTCCATCTCTCTCACTATTTTTTGTGCCAATAAAGCTCCAACAAAAAAAAGGTGCGAACGTGTTAAAATTTTAAGAGGAGAGTAAGATGTCTGTTGCTGTAAAGGATATACAGTTCATACAGTAAAGCACACACAAAACAGATTCAAAATCCAGATGCACACCTGGAAAAATGTCTTAGTGATATACAGTGAATCAGGGCAATGTGGTCGGACTAAATCTAGACATGCTGTGACACAACTATTCCTGCCCTATATTTCATATTTAATCTGCTCTGCCTGAGGATATCTTGGCCCAGTGCTCTGTGTAATCTTGTCGAGGGGCAGATGGCACTGTCACAGAGTCAATCAGATCCACTGGATTGGGATAGCGGAGCAGGCGAGTTCTCCAAGGGCCGCTGCGCCAGATCAGCAGGTTTGGCTGATGAGATGCAGCATCAGCAAAGTGAAGGCATTCACCATTTTTTTTTCAAGGCTTAAATAAGACCGAGAAACATTCAACACAAGGTTGCCTTTGAAAATAGGAAATTAGAATCCATTTCAAATCTGACTTCCCGATACTTTCATATTATAATCCTTAGACGCTTTCAGAAAGTGTCTTTTTTATGTTTGTTTGCTTCAGATCAAATGGGATAAAGCCCTGCAACCAAGTCTGTAGCCTTGCTATTAAGCTGTGTAACCCAAGTGATACAATTCCAACCAAACAATAAATGTGTTGATTTTTGTGCCAAATTTCATGCCATTCAAAGCACCTGTCAGGTTCGCCACACTAGAAAGGATCCCGAAAGCTATTTGGATTATTCGTAAATCCAAGTCTGTTCTAAATCTGTGAAACTTTGTGTCAATCCATGTGGACAATAGTCTCAGAAAATGTATAGTAAATGTCACAGCAATGCTGGACAAAAAAAGTGTGAGGCTATCGAAGCGATCTTGGTTTTAACACTCCCTTTCATCCGTCCAAACCATGTACCATAACCGGGTAACCGTGTTGAAAAGACTCAGATGAAGGAAACTGAAATACATTCATGGTCATACCTCATTACTTCAATGGACCATATGCACAACAACACATTAAGTATTTCTGTTGGAAAGGTCAGGTGGCGTAACAGTTTCCACTGTCAATATGGTTGAAGCTACTGGGACACCATCTTTCAGTAAAATAACATTCTGCATGATAAGCTGGGGTTGTGTAGTGGGTTATATTTCAAGGGTAATCAAATACAAATCCTAAAGGGCCACAACAATTTTTTCACTAAGTCAAAGGTCCATTCATCAAGGTTGGTCAGTTCACATGTGATAATACTGTAATATCCATCCATCCATCCATCCATCCAACCATTTTCTTCCGCTTATCCGAGGTCGTGTCGGAGGGGCAGTAGCTTTAGCAGGGAAGCCCAGACTTCCCTCTCCCCAGCCACTTCATTCAGCTCCTCCGGGGCGTTCTCAGGCCATCTGGGAGACATAGTTTCTCCAGCGTTTCCCGGGGTCTCCTCCCGGTGGGACGTGCCCAGAACACCTCACCAGGGAGGCGTCCAGGAAGCATCCCAATCAGATGCCCGAGCCACCTCATCTGGCTCCTCTCGATGCGGAGGAGCAGCGGCTCTACTCTGAGCTCCTCCCAGATGAGCAAGCTTCTCCCCGTATCTCTAAGGGAGAGCACGGACACCCTGCGGAGGAAACTCATTTCGGCCGCTTTTATCCGGCATCTTGTTGTTTCAGTCACGACCCAGATGATGAGGGTAGAAATGATGATCGACTGGTAAATTGAGAGCTTTGCCTTTCGGCTTAGCTCCTTCTTCATCACAACGGACCCCCAAACGGCTGCACCAAGGTTCCCCCACGAAGATGGAAAATGGACAATAGGTAACATACTTAGTCAATTCTAATGTGCACTTGCTCTAACTTTAGGGAGGTCCCCGGCGTGTGTGTGTGTGTGTGTGTGTGTGTTGGCCCATATTGACAAAGACCGGCAACATCCCCTGATCTAAGTCCCCCAACCGTGCAAGGAAAAACTCCAAACCCCATTTGGAGAAAAAAGCCTTGAGAATTGGGACCACAGATGAAGGGATCCCCCCCCCCCCCAGGATAACCAGGCTGCAATGAATGACGAGAGGGCAACATTTATTACATAGCGTGGTGCTGTACAATATTAGCTAAACCAGTCCATGTATTGAGATGAAGCGCCACAGATAGATACAAGTACCTTCAAGAAAGTGGTTCTTCCTCAGGACCTGACCCGGTCGGTCGATGCAGAATCCTCCTTAGCAACGCCTCTGGATAAGTGGTTCACCTCAGATCTTATCCTGGTTGGTCAGTGCAGAATCCATACAGCAACAGCCTCATATACTACCGTATAAGCATTTACCACTGGAAGCTAACACGCCACCTTCAACCAAACGTGGAAGTGCTGCATGCATCGAGTCCATCACCAGTTGGAACAGATCACAAGATTCACGTGTCGTCTTGGTTCTTTCCATGCTGACTTAGCTAAACAAACCGCACCAAGGATTAAAACTAACTAGAGTCCAATGAAAATGGACCGAAGGGGTAGGCCAGCATACATTTCATAGTTGTTCGGATATTTCAAAGTGTCAAATCACCCTGAGAAACCAACAAACGGAATGAGACGAATAAAATATGTGAAAGCAAAATGAAGCCTTACATCACACACTGGTCTGTTTTAAAACAACCACACCAAGTTCAACACGAGTCCTCACCAGACCTTTTGCCTCATCTCCGTGAGGTGTTTTTGGAATGTTTTTTTGATGCTACAGTTTACAAGGGACATTTTTTTGTATATTATATACACACATATATCCATCCATCCATCCATCCATCCATCCATTTTCAACACCGCTTATCCTGGTTAGGGTCGTGGGGCGCCGGAGCCTAGCCCGGCTGACTTTGGGCGACCAGACTGTTGCATTCTTCATTTGAAATGCTTTTCCAGGCAAGTGTGTCTAGACAGTCAAACTCAAATCGGCCTCAACCACCCAACACAATCCTTTCTTCAATGACCAGATGATGTGAGGGAATGTGTGTGGTCCTCATACTGGACCAGGGAAAGGCAGGAACTGCTGAGGGACAGTTGAATGGATCTTTTGGTGTCCCAGAGCAGATTAAGGCTAAATGAATGAATGCATGGGACAGTAATGAAAAGGAACGGAAGGAAATGTGGCAATGAGGTTTGATTTGCTGGTGAAAGGATGAAACAAGCACTGTGTGTGCTGGTGCATGCGAGTACGTGCGTGTCCGCTCGTGTGTGTGTTTGTGAGTGAGTGAGTGTGGTTGTGTGTGATTATTTGTAAGCAAATATGAAATGAGGCACGCAGCAAGAACACACTGAATAAACAACAAAAATAAAGAGAACACATAATCGACATTGTGACTCCAAGTTAATCACACATTGGGGACGTTAACCTTTCCGATTCAGCATCCAAAAAGCAGTTGCAGCTTTTGGCATTTGCCCGAAAACACTTGAATTAGCAGGTTCACCATTGGTGCCCTATTTTCTTTGGTGATAAGATGAAGTTCTGGAGGTTTTCTGCTGTCGGCAACATCGTCCAGTCTGGGGAGGCCCTTTGTGGGCATCATCACTGCAAAGATAACTTAATGGGAGTGAAATGGTAATGACGGACGTGATCTGTGAAGACTTTTCACGGAGATTTAGTGACTGGACTTCGTTAAAAGTAGCTTAATCACGTTTAAATCGCAGTATGTGATGGTAAGACGACACCTCCTTTTTCATTGTACAGCTGCTCTTCACACACACCAGTTGAAGACTGAAATGTGAAAACACGTTGTGCTGCGTAAAGACAGCCACAAGGGAACTTTGGCTCGCTTTCCCAAATGATGGCACAGAGGAGAAAAGCAGAAGTAAAGAATGGGGAAAGGTTGAGTGACTAAACATTTGCTTTGGCTGCCTCAGGAGTGGTCTGTTCATCCGCTAACGTGCACCCAGAGGAGCCCCTCGTCTTGACCATAAATTTGAATGGAGTGGGAGTTATCATACTTTCCCCCTGCATCCCCTCCCCAACTAAAGCCCACATTCCTCGCAGACACTGCTTCATCCAAACAAAGTGGCCAGTTCCCACCACCAGACATTGGGAAAGAGGAATCTTTGTCATGGAAAAAACTGACGTCTTAAGAGTCCTTGGGACATTTTATTTTGTCGGTGACTGCTCAACACTTCTTCTGTACACATGCATGAAGCACAAATCGGTCCCTCCTAACTTCCTACCAGGCGGAAAGTACAAGTTGGTCACTCACACACTTTTATATACAACAGAAGACACAGGTCTTGAAGAGGAATTGAATATGTGGAGTGTATTTGGGATCCATGAAAAAGGTCCAAGGTTGTAACGGAGGCAAGCAAACTGATGAAATGAGTGTGAATTCAGAGGCCACTAGTTATAGAAACCCTGGCAACACATTCCAGTGGTGTCTGCCTCCTCCCTCAGCGCGAGTCTTGTCTTTTGTGCTTATTGAAAGGCAGGGTTTCTTCCTTTAGGGTATCGAGAATAATACCCGCTCCCAAGACAATAACCTCATCCTGACACTTTGCGGTTTGCCTCTTTCTTTGTGTGAGAGATGTAGCTGTGGACATTACACTTGTGGGTGGCAGAGTAGATGGGAAAGGAATACAGGAAGTGTTCTGTCAACAATGGATTATGAGGAATGTTGCGAAGATCCTCGGGAGGGATGTATATCTCTCCTCACTGTCTTTGCTTGCCCAAATGTTTCGTGCAAAATATTGGCAATTGTTCATGTGTAAACCACACACATAAAGACAAGCTTGGCTGAGTGGTGGGCTTCAACAGGAAATTCCTTTACAGCCTTTCTGCTGACTAAGGCGTACAAGTGAGAACTTAGTAAGAAAGAATGTAATGTATATGATGCCTGTGTAATTTGGGGTGCAGTTAGGGCAACATATGCACAAGTCATTACCATACAAGTGTGAAGGAGCTTGTGTGGGACTACACGAGCCGTAAGACAATTACATAAATGAGCAGGTAAACAATGTGTTCTGCTTCTTAGCTGCCAACTGTAAATTACACAGTCAACCTTTGTAGCGCCTACATAGTATTTAACAAGAGCGCTCGGGTGAATACATTTGCGAAATTACTAAATGCCTAATCCCCTTTATCTTTATGATAGCCATCAATTTCCATGCAGATCACGGATCATGGTTCTGTTGAAACATCCTGTAAGCAAATTCCAATGGTGATGTGATTGAAGTCCACTAAGTAAATTTCACTGCTGTATCAATACTGTCAGTCCTGTCACTCAGCTATGCACTAATAGTCATCAACCCCTTTATTAATCCAGTCAATGTCTGCACTTCACTGATTTGAAAAAAGAATGAGCAGAGAATGAGCATTGTACTTGCACAGGAGTCCTTCCACAATGACCTATATTAACCCAAATGCTGCAAATTCATATAAAAGCCACATGGAAAATTTGGGTGATGGTTGATTGAATCCTGCATTGGTCAAATGAAGAAAGATTTGGTGTGAAAACAATTTGCATAAATAAAGCCGCAGATGACGAACAATGGCAACGTGGGGGAACGTGTTTAATCCAAATCTGCGTGACGGATACCACAGCCAAAAATAAATACAACTAAAAGGAGTGGCAGATTCGGACTGGAACTCCCAAACTGGAACAATGCTGACCTCACGTGTTTCATTTGGGATCTTGCAGGCATCGGCTGTAAAAGCTCAGTTAAAAACGGTACCCTTTTACAAATGTACATGAAAATATATTACGGAGTTATATTAAGATATTCTGCATATTCCATATTTAACAGGGCAACATAGAAATGTGCATGTTTCATTACTGAAATAATGGTAACTGTCATATTTTACATTCTGCAAAATATTTAGATCTTGAATCATTCATTATAACGTCATGGTTTATCATACAGCAGCGATATTATATGAGTAAGTAGTAATGCGCATGATGCGCATGACCTGCCTCTAAATTGCCAAAGAAATATGGGGAGGATGAGGGAATGTATACATTGCATATAAAAAGTCTACACACTCGTGTTACAATGCCAGGTTTTTGTGATTTAATTATGGCCAAAATGTTCAAACTTGATTTAATAACACATTTCCACATATTTGGGAGATTTTGTTATCGTCTGTTGAAACCAAGGATAAACTTTAGGAATATTAAATGGTGGCAGGTGCGAGCGGACTTATTTCAGTTTTATTTTTACTCCCCCTCTAGTGAAACAAAAAAATAATTAAAAAGAAATAAAAATAAAGATTGTGTGGTACAGGTTATAGGTGACAGTAGTGGTGAAAATGTATTAAAATAATTTATCTTGATCTCATTTTATTTCACAAAAACATAGGATTTGAACAGAGGTCTGTACATCTCTATATCCGTTGTAGGTTTCAGAAAGAAATCAAGTTGAGTTGCCTATGAAGTGCTGCAGAGATTCCAAGCTTACAAAGATGCCTGATACACTGCAGCAAAAACACTTAGAATACATTTAGATGTTTTAGAAAATCAAAAGAACTTTAGTGGCAGTTAGTGGAATAATGGGCCTTGGTGTCTCGTGGGGGGGAAAAAGGATCCATAAGTAACAGATAACATGTACAGTACATTTTCTGTACATAGATGAGTAATAATTGGATCCAAGATCTGGATCTAACATTCTCACTTTATGCAGATAATGCACCACAAAATCCATACACTCCTGGAAACTATGAGAATATTGATAAAAACCTCTCTAGAAATGTCACAACTAAGGATTAATCGTCTTTATAAAAGTAGACTTGTATTATACAGCACCCATTTTATTTACCGTAATTTCTCGTGTATAATGCACACTCATGTATAAGACGCACCCCCAGTTGACCTCAAAATTCTGGAACACCCTTCTTCCTATGTATACTGCATTTTTACAGTGCATGATTTTACTTCTACCCATATGATCAAAACATTAAGTATTATCTGTATTTTGTTAGTTTTTTCCAAAGAATTATTCTGAAGTTAAGCACTTTATTTGAACACATCATCCTTTTTTAAAAAATATTTGCTCTCATTTTTAAATTCACAGCTCTACTTTTACTTAGTAAATGAGGAAACACACATTTTTGCTCATATGTTTGATTACCCAGGCAGAATTTGTAAGATGGGTACAATTCTTGAAGGAAACATGAAGGACCAGGCAAAACACATTTAATTTAATTTTAATGGGATTCAAATTAAACGGTCAAGCATTTCAGAAAAACATTATCATTAAACAAAACATAACCATAAAGAAATTAATGATGGTCGTTGTCATCAGTCGTATTTTAAAAAACAAACAAAAAAATAATTCACAAATTCGGGGCGGCACGGTGAGCGACTGGTAAAAGCGTCTGCCTCACAGTTCTGAGGACCGGGGGTTCAATCCTCGGCCCAGCTTGTGTGGAGTTTGCATGCTCTCACCGTGACTGCGTGGGTTTTCTCCATCCCAAAAACATGCATGGTAGGTTAATTGAGGACTCGAAATTGCCCGTAGATGTGAATGTGAGTGCGAATGGTTGTTTGTTTGTATGTGCCCTACGATTGACTGGCAACCAGTTCAGGGTGTACCCTGCCTCCTGCCCGATGATAGCTGGGATAGGCTCTAGCACGCCCGCGCCCCTCATGAGGATAAGCGGCTCAGATAATGGATGGATGGATAGATTTAACAAATTCTGCCACAGTATGTAAACTTATGAGCACTATACATATATCCAGTCATACGTGCCCCTGTCATATTGTAATGAAAGTGTAAGCTACACGTTTTTTATGACCACTAGGTGGCAGTGGCATTTTGGAATGGAAGTGTACAGCTTTTGCATAACCAATAGATGGCGGCATACATTTATAAAATGTCAAATTTGCCCCTATACCTACGTATAATGCGCACTATTATCTTATGACAATTTTTTTTGGGGGGGGATGCGCATTATACACGAGAAATTACGGTATATATACAACCCAATTCCAATGAAGTTGGTACGTTGTGTTAAACAAATAAAAAGAGAATACAATGATTTTCAAATCATGTTCAACCTATATTTAATTGAATACACTACAACGACATTTGTAGTGTATTCAATTTGATGTTCAAACTGATAAACTTTATTGCTTATAGTAAATAATCATTAACTTAAGTTTTATGGCTGCAACACGTTCCAAAAAGGCTGGGACAGGTGGAAAAAAAGACTGAGAAAGTTGAGGAATGCTCATCAAACACCTGTTGGAACATCCCACAGATGAACAGGCTAATTGGGAACAGGTGTGTGCCATGATTGGGTATAAAAGGAGCTTCCGGGGCGAGGTTCACCTCTTTGTGAACAAGTGCGTGAGAAAATAGTCGAACAGTTTAAGGACAATGTTCCTCAACGAACAATTGCAAGGACTTTAGGGATTTCATCATCTACGGTCCATAATATCATCAAAAGGTTGAGAGAATCTGGAGAAATCACTGCATGTAAGCGGCAAGGCCGAAAACCAACATTGAATACAACAGCGTGGCTTTGTAGTAAAAGAGTGCAGGTACTAGTCTGGCCTGCCTACAGTCCAGACCTGCCTCTCATTGAAAATGTGTGGCACATTATGAAGCGTAAAATACGACAAGGGAGACCCCAGACTGTTGAACAGCTGAAGCTGTACATCAAGCAAGAATGGGAAAGAATTCCACCTATTAAGCTTCAACAATTAGTGTCCTCCGTTCCCAAACGTGTATTGAATGTTGTTAAAAGAAAAGGTGATGTAACACAGTGGTAAACATGACCCCGTCCCAGCTTTTTTGGAACGTGTTGGAGCCATAAAATTCTACGTTAATGATTATTTGCTAAAAGCAATAAAGTGAATCAGTTTGAACATTAAATACCTTATCTTTGTAGTGTATTCAATTATATATAGGTTGAACATGATTCGCAAATCATTGTATTCTGTTTTTATTTATGTTTACCATAACGTCCCAACTTCATTGGAATTGGATATTTTTTTGTCCTGTTCGGCTGTTAGGTCAAGCAGAATGGAAGATCTGTATCCCTTTTATGCCGGAACAGTTTTACTGTAGTTTCTTAGTATTATAATTGTATTATAATATTATGTATAATTGAAGTTTATTGAGAATCAGTCGAACAGAACAAAGTTTCTAGAGGGGAGTGAGAAACAAAGACAAAAAACAAAGCACTAATTGTAAACAGGATGTAAACAGGATGAGAAAAGTAAGTCATTACATTATCTACAACAATGAAACATTAAATATGAGTGTAGGACAACACCTTGTGAGGGAAGGACAGCACAAGGGCAGGAGAAGCAGCATGCAGGACAAGGGTCGTGAACCCGGCTGTACAACTGAAGTGTGGTGGGATTAACTATGTAAATTATAAGTCTTATTATAAAAGTAGGACGAGAGTATGAGTGAGGGGATACACAAGCAATTCACATATTCATGAGTTATTTTTGTCGCAATAAGTGAGTGACCCCACACCCAGTGAAAGTGTCCCAGGGGTGTGTGCCTGCGGACACATGCAAGTGAATTGACACCATTTTACATGCACAAAGACTGACAGAAGAGACTTGTAATTGCTGTGCCTGCGCCGCGGAGGCTGAGGACCGCACCCAATCAATCGAGGGGTGGGATCGGGCCCAGGGGTCCACCCGAGAGCAGCCCGGTGGACGGGAGACCTCCGACACCGTTGGACCCAGGGCGGTCCGCCGGCCCCACAACAACTGGCCACCCGGCGGGGGCCGCAGGGACCTACTGCCAGCCCCCCCTCCCCCTGCGATACACCACCCATTTGAAGTTCATTATATTATGAAATATCAAGTTTAGCCAACTCTAATGCTGGTTTGGATCTCATCAAGTAGGAGCAAATAACTTTGGTATGAGTGGCAACTTCCTGTACATCCTATAATTGAAAATACCAAACACCTCACTAATTACAGTCCATTTCTAGTCATCTGAAGTTGTTCCTTTTTACAAAGGACATCTGGGTAATTTTAGGGTGGAATAATACTGAAATTTAGTACGCCATGAAACTTTTAATGGCACCAACAATGGAGAATTCATTCATTAAAGTGACTCAACATAAAAATGTGACAGCTTTCAGATGAAAAACAGAAATTGTATTCTCGAGGTCCAAGTGCGAGTCTCACAGTCGATGACAAGACGTGTAACACACTGTCAAATCACCACACTCCGGTGGAACATGTTTTGCATAATGCTGAATTGCAGGAAGGCAATCCAAAGAACTTAATAGCCATTTTTGTCTAAATTTGACATCTCTAAAACTTTTTTTCCCCTCTCTTTCCTCAGATACATTCATCTGTTTTCTATACCGCTTATCCTCACTAGGGTCACAGGTAAGCTGGAGTCTATCTGAGCTGACTTTGGCCAAGAGATGGGCCTCAACTGGTCGTCAGCCAGTCAAAAAAACCCCAAAAAAACAAAAAAAACACCATTCACAACTACGGACAATTTAGAGTCTTCAACTGACCTACTATGTATGTTTGTGAAATATGGGAGAAGCCGGAGTAACCGCACGCAAGCACGGAGAGAACATGCAAACTGGACACAGGAGAGCCCAGATCGCAACCCCCAACCTCAGCCTGTGGAGGTGGATGCGCTAACCACTCGTCCCTCAACCACCTCCTCACATACATGATAAATCGGAAACAAAGCAGCGTGCATGCATTGCTGTTCAGTTACTCTATTGATGAGCCACCTGAGAAACTAAAATGATTGAACAGCTGTTGCTATCAGCAGGATCCCTCTACCAGATTAAGGTAGGCAGAAGAACAAGACAGTACTGAACGGACCAAAACAACAGTCTATAACAAGATTCATTATTTTATATTCATCAAAACTGTTCAGAACAGATAGCTTATGTAGACATAAATGTTTGCATAAAAAACGAGACATAAAGTTGGTCAAGAGTAGGCGTAATTATTCTCTCTTTAATAATCATCAAAAATCACTGCTGTAGTATTTTCTCTCACAACAGTGACAAGCAGCACTGATAAGCTATTTCTAGCCTGCAGTTAAGCAAGCAAAAAGATACATGATGGACTAGTAATACCAAGAAAATAAAGGGGAAGATGTTCCTCCCGTTGTGACAAAACATCTTGATTACAGCCTCCATCTATAACTAGTGTCTTTCGCACAGACTAAGAAATAGTCAGGGCCTGTGTTATGTCACGTTGTCTCGCTTAAGAGGCCTACCTAAATTCTGTCTCTATTTACAACAGGTTTGCCAAACTGGTCCAAAACCAGGTGGAAAATCTCCAACTGACAATTATGACAAGGCGACAATGTGGACAAAGATTTAACGCATGTTACATCCACTGAGAACGAGCTTGGATAGCAGGGAAATGGTGGACGCTGAAGAGGCTCTCATTCCCAGTTCTCCCAGTCTTCTTCCAACTGGTTGAAAAAGGAGGGGGCGGGGGGAGAAACACTCATACATATGACACCAATTTATAAACTAAATGGAAAAAACACAAACCTCTCCAGAAGCTTCAATTTTTGAGAGCGCCATTTGAACTTCTTCTTCTGTCATGTCGAGATCAAAGTCTTTCTCCCAGTCCTCGCTCACATCAGTACTTGAACCTGGTGGACGTAAGAGGAATTACAGCCTTCAACTTTCTGTCAACTTAGCTGTTTAATCTTTTAAAGCATTTAGTAGAAAATGCATCACTAATAACTTCCAACATGCTCAGTGAATGTTTGAGAACTACAATTAATGAAATGTAACCTCAGGTGAGTGTACCTTTCTTTCCGTTGTTAGAAGGTGTAGATTTGCCACTGTCCGAGTTCAGCTCAAACACTCTCAGGTCTTGGGGTCCCTCCTCTTTTGCAGCCTCTACCTTTGGGGTCCGTGATGTCACCCTATCCACAGTGACCACGGGCCGTTTTCCAGTTTCTGTTTGTGTCTGCTCGGGTTTCTGCACCTTTTGCGTCTCGTCTGCAACATCGTCCACAGTCACCTCGGTCAGCTTTTTTGCCAACTCGGTGACGACGGGCTCAGGCTGCACCTCCAGCTGCGTTGGCAGACTGACGCTGTTGCTGCTAATTGAGAGGGTGGCGTCAAGCTCTTCACTCGGAGACAGGGTGTTACTACTCAGCTGTGTGGTTGCTGTGGGGGTCATCGAGGGTGTAAGCCCCTGCGTCGAGTTCGTGTCCAATGGGGGCGTGAAATTGAGCTGAGATGTGGATGTGCTACCAAGAAAGTCATCTAGCACGAACAGGAAAGTCATCAAAGTAGTGTAAGCGAGTCAAGTTTCAAAATGATGTCAATAATTTGTTGCGAGCATACCCTCCTCCTCTTCTTCCCAGCCGAGGGTCTCTGTGTGGGAAGTCTGTTCTGCTCTCTGCTTCAGCGCCACTCGCCGTGCCTCCTCCTGGCAACATAGAACAGTATACAAACAATACATTTTGTTTGATTATTTCCAAGTAGCCGGCACGGTGGACGACTTGTTAGCAAATCTGCCTCACAGTTCTGGGGACCGGGGTTCAAATCCCGGCCCCGCCTGTTGCAGTTTGCATGTTCTCCCCGTGTCTTGGCGGGTTTTCTCCGGGCACTCCGGTTTCTTCCCATATCCCAAAAACATGCGTGGTATAGGTTGATTGAAGACTGTAAATTGCCTGTAGGTGTGAATGTGCATGTGAATGGTTGTTTGTTTCTATGTGCTGGTGACCGGTTCAGGCTGTAACCCGCCTCCCGCCTGAAGAAAGCTGGGATAGGCTCCAGCAGCCCGCGACCCAAGTGAGGATAAGCGGGAAAGAAAATGGATGGATATTTCCAAATATAATATTCGCTGAAATAGAATAAAATAAGAAAATAACAACAAATACACACAAAGCACTCCAACAACTTCATTTGACAAGAGTAACAAGCAAATTTTATTTTCATGCATATGACCTCACTTAAGGTCTTACTTATATAGACAGGTGTGCGGCTTTCCTAATCAACTACAATCAGTATAATGAAACACAGCTTGACTCTAATGAAGGTGTAGACACATCAAGGATTATCAGAAGAAATGGACAGCACCCGAGTTAAATATGAGTGTCTGGGCATGCACAGACAGACACACACGCAAACACCATTGCTGCCACCATCGTAATTTTGATGCGAAGAGCAACAAAAGGTGACAAGATTACGCAACTGTTTAACCAGCAAAGTTGCGGGTGATTGACGGGGGGAGAAGCACTTACTTACGTGATGTCAGCCGTACAGCACGATAAGCCAGCACACAGTCTACACAGATGAACTTGAAAATTCTCACTTTTCATTGTAAATATTATTTAATATAAGTATTGTAAATCCTTCCGTGAGTCAGTCCTTATTGTATGACGATTTATGACCACGTATTTCGGTATGAATATTTAACCTATAATGCATTGCGCGCTTAACATGACAATAAAACTGCATTCTTAATGTGTAAATAAGAACGTAACAACAATCAAATACACTTTCTACTAAGGAAAATAAAAATAGTGTGGCGACAGTGAAATCGTGCATTTCTTTGCACTTTTATGGTACTGTACCATCAATGTGCATTGTATAATAAACAATCACCTCCCAATCGCTTTGTTGTGTTTATTGTGTAATGACTAGTCTGTGTGAACGGCATAATATTTTTGAACAGCTGGACTGTTCTTTGTACGAATCATCAGCCATAAATGTGTACTTAGCGAGAAATATTGGTGAGTCAAAAGTAACTATTTTTGTATTGAAGTAGTAACTGTAGTCTGAATACTTACCCGGGAAAAGTTACTTTGCTCGTTAACTCAAAATGGAGACATTTTGGAGTAACACGTTGTAATGCGTTACCGGCATCACTGTTTAAAATAATTTTTAGAGAGGGCATCAACGAAGGGGACATCTCTTTTGAAGTCAGACCAAACTTGTCATATTCACACTAGGCAGCAGGGGGTACCAAAGACTATGCATGCTTGGCAATTGGGCCTGTGTTGATGTTGTGGTTATGTTTAAACTGAAGGATGTGTACTGTGTACTGACGGATGTGTTTACCTGGTCCAGCTGGAAAACTTTGTAGAAGTACCTCTGCCAGAACTCAGAATGGGCGACCGCTGCTGGAACCTTTAAATAAAATACCCAAAAATAAAGAGCTCTCCAGATTTTTGTTTTTTTTTAAAACTAATAGTAGCAACACAAAAGTAAAGCGCACCATTTTTGTGTAAAGCGCTCGGATTGAGGGACTGGTGACCAACAGCTCAGAGATCTCTCCTTTCTTATCCTCCATACTGAAGCTGGATAGCCAGTTGTCAAATTGCTCTGGGGGCCCTGGGGAAAACAGTTTCAAATACTGTGCAATTTGAACAAAAGCGAAGGTACATCTAAAACCATACAAATCTCATAACATCCCACTAATCTGTTGTTGTATTGTGGCACTCCGGCCAAGTGATTTCATTCAAAAGAGTGCATATGTATTTCAACTCATGATAACGAGTACATAACCGACAAGTATGTTTCCACAGAACTCCTAAAAACGACAAAGGATCAGCATGATGATTCGTCAGCGCAAAAGAGATATTGGGCATGGCTCCGAAGATAAGGGATTCAAAGAGGCAGTTAAGTCAATGATGCATTCTCAAACTGTTCATTGTTTATTTTGTAGCAGCCCTCTTTAACTACTGCATGATCAATTTAAGGCTTTCTCCTCAGGGAGAAGTTAGTTGATATCTAATAAAAAAAATATTGATGACATGGCTCAGTATGCTCAGTAATCAAGTTGGTTTTTTGGGGTGCTGGAAGAGCTTAAGGGTATTTCAATTAATTTCAGTGGGGAAAATTGATTTGATATGTGAATAAATTTAGTTATGATCTTGGTTACAGAACTAATTGTAACTTGTAAATCAAGGTACCACCATGTTTGATTTCATAGCTTTACTATAGGTGTATGTCTTACCATCAGACTCATTGCAATATGTGGCGGGATCAGCCTGCAAACTGTAGAGGCGTGCCTGTAAGGACAGCACATGCTTAACTGTGGTTTGTTTTGCACGTACTGAAACCTGAAGTCTACATAGATTACAAACTAGGATTAGCCAAATTATTTCTATTTGCTAAATGCCATAATAATGAGAAAATTATTTTTAAGACAATTTGTCATTACTTTCTTCAAAGTCAGAAGTTTAAACAAGTTGTGAAACCCCAGATGATGATATCCTCTCTTTGGAAGCTTCTGATGGGTTACTTGACAACGTTTGAGTTAATTAGAGACACACCTGAGAATATATTTGAAACCTGAAACACACTGCCTCTTTGTGTAACATCATGGGAGACTCCAAAGAAATCAGCCAAGATATCAGGAGGAGAATTGTGGACTCGCACAAATCTGGTTCATCCTTGAGTGCAATTTCCAGATGCCTGAAGGTGCCACATTCATCTGTTCCAACTATTATATACAAGTATAAACACTATGGGAATAGCCATCATACCGCTCAGGAAGGAGATGGGTTCTGTGTCCCAGAGATGAATGTGCTTTGGTCCGAAGCGTGTGTATCGACCCAAGAACAAAAGCAAAACACCTTGGGAAGATGCTGGCTGAAGCTGGTAAGATTGTGATTATCCAGAGTGAAACGAGAACTGTACCAGGAAGATGCCATTATATCAAAAGAAACATGAAAAAGACAAGATTACAGTTTGACAATGCTCACAGGAAAAAATACCTTATTTTTGAAGATGTGTCTTGTGGTACGACAAAACTAAAATTAAACATTTTGCCCATACTGAGCATTAATTTAAAAAAAAAAAAAAAAAAAAAAAAGGGGGGGGGGGGAGGGGCATGAAAGCCTGAGAACATCATCCCCACTGTGAAATATAGGGGTGGCAGCATCATGTGGCATCATGAGTTAAGAACATTATGTGCAAGTACTGAAGCAACATCTCAAACAGCAGCCAGAATATAAGCTCCGGCACAAATGGATACTCCAAATGGAGAATGGGCGGAAGGATATTCCCAAATTTGCTTAAGATAACCAAAGTAATGTTTTGGAGTCGCCATCATAACGCACTGATTATCTCAAAATTTATGGGCAGCCCTGAAAAGGCATGTGCAAGCAAGGCAGCCTACAAACATGGCTCAGTCACACCAGTTCTGTCAGGAGGAATGGACCAAAGTTCCTGCCAAATATTGTGAGAAGCCTGTTGAAGGGTATCCAAAACGTTTGACCCAAGTCATAGAATTTCAAGGCAATTGTACCAAATACTAATAAAAGGTATGCAAACATCTGACTTTGAAGAAAGTAATGAAAAATTGTCTAAAAACAGACATTATTCTGGTATTTCGCAAATAAAAATAATCCAAATTGACCTAAATCAGGAAAGGTTTCATCTGATTTTATGTCAGGCAGTGAGAAGAAAAGTCACCGTGTCTTTTTATATAGTGTATGTCAACTCCTGGTTTCAGCTGTATTTCAACACGGAGTACATGTACAACAGAATCTGTCCTGATCTAAAGTATTGGTCATTGTACAACTATTAGTTTTGCATCTATTACGAGATGAAAGTCAGTCTTTAAAATGGTGTTGAACTGTCAACACTATAATATTGCTGTTAACAGTCACAAAATATAAGATCAATGTCCACCTTTGAGCTGTCGTACACTTCTGTAGTTCCTGCTGGTGTTGCCACCAACGTGATAACATCGCAGTCAATGGTTTTATCAGGGGGCGGAGCGAGTGTGTCTGTTATGACTCCTAAAAAACTAGAAAGGCTCTTCTTCACCTTCTCAGTGGTCTCTGATGAACCTTCAACCTAGAAAGAATTAGCCATTGTATTGAGAGTCAAACATTTTTCTCAGTCCAAACGCCTCTCTCAAAAGAAATAATGTGACAATAATGTTGACACTATACAAATTACTGACAAAAAACATTATTTGTCAAATGACGGACAGAAGCAATGACAAAAATAAAGGGAAAAACTTACCGCTAGCTTGTTTTTGACAGCAGTAGCTGTGGCCACAATTGAACACGCTGTGTCATGCTGCACCACTGTGGAGAACTCCGTCAAGTCTCGCTTTATAAACTCTAAAGCCTCAGATGACTGTAAGGAAAAGAAAGTTATTACGATTGTCATAAAGATCCATGCTGCCACAGTGGGCTACCATGACCCTAATGCAGTGAAAGACGGCTATTTATCCATCCATTTAAACTGCTTATTTTGTTCGGGGTCACAGGTGACAGCTACGATACTGCCACTTTCTAGTACACTCTCTTGTTCACAGCGGCGATGCAGCAAATTTAGTCTCCCAGTCTGTTGTTGACGTTACTACATGGCATGGTGGCATACCGATTTTGGCAATGAAACGGGGGCATTCCCAGTTCAATTATTTACCGATCGCTCTAAAACAGATTGATATTATTGGAAATTATATGGTATGATTTTATTGTCAATACTCCACATACATGGAACATACAGAGGGCCAAAACTGCCTTTCAAGAAGCCACCGTCAAAAAATGCAAAAACATAAAACAAAGAGATCAAAAATACATGCATGCATGCATGTTGTGTTGTCGGAAGCGGATTTAGATGAAAAATAAAATGTGTGTGTTGGGGGAGTTTGTATTGTTGCAAGATTGGAATGACACAGCAGTATTGCTGACGCACTTACAAGAACTTCTGAATAACCACAACCTGTATTTTGACATGAAATACTGAGTTCTCCACCTGAGCTATTCAATCTAAACACTAAAGTAACAAAAATGACATTTTACAAAGCACAGGCAGACCTCAATATGGCGTGAAGAGAAATTGTTACCTTGTCTTTGACGGCCTGGAAGCTTTGCTGAAGCCAGCCTCCCCACCATCCTTCTCTGTCATCGTATGTACATACATTCACGTTAGATACACAGCTTCAGCAAAAAAAAAAAAAAAAAAAAAAAACATTGCACGCACGTAGAATCACGTTCCTGCTGTAAAGTCATTGGAGATCGTGTAACTCCTCATTTAATCTGCTTGCTTTAAATCTTGCAACAAATTGGCTAACGGTTGGTGACGGGTTGAGGTACAGTACTGGGCTAACAGCCTAGCAAAATAAACGCTTCGCTGTGCTCTATTATTGTTTGGCAAAACATCTCAGACGTGGACATAAAGCACAATTCAATTTAACCGTTCGATAAGTGCTGATTAATGTTGCTGGAGACCAAACACATTCAAGCTAAGCTAACGCGAGTCAGGCTATGTTTTGTAAACAAACGCACTTCTTTCATTATTTCGGACCGTTACACATCAAAGTAATTTCTGCACGGCAGTTTCACAAAATAATAATAGCGACGCAAGTTTATAGGTTGTAAATATATTTGCATATAATGTTTTGGTTAACATATTCATAGCTATTTGGTAAAGCAACTTTCAAAAGTGAAGTGGTTTAGTGAAAGTAATATGCGAGCTCCCACTCACCCTTCAGCCATCTTTAGGCGATGACATCATCAGTATTTCCTGAACTCTAACCCCAGTTACGTCAGA
This sequence comes from Phycodurus eques, assembly GCF_024500275.1. Taxonomy (NCBI): domain Eukaryota; kingdom Metazoa; phylum Chordata; class Actinopteri; order Syngnathiformes; family Syngnathidae; genus Phycodurus; species Phycodurus eques. The sequence continues at coordinate 17,164,419 of NC_084538.1, read as the reverse complement.
AAAATACACACGAGACTGCCCTAACAATATATATATATGGGTAAATACGTGACGCCATAGTGCTTTAATATAGTTTGGTCAACTTTATTTATTTATTGATTTGTTTTAATTATTTTTGTTTTAATATGTATTGTGTAGTTTGCTGTCGTCTTACAATGATGTCTACGGTGGCCAAAGAAGACCAAACTAAGTGGCAACGCTAAAAACGTAGTAGTCCAAAGTGGTATGTAGAATGTGATTTTATACGGATGCGGTTTAAGATGCCAACAAGTACACAATGCATGTTGTTTTGAGTAAGTGAAACATATAGTTTAGCTTGGGGAAAAACAGGTAATATCAATATAGTGGAACACATTTAGAGAAAACCCCCATTAGGACAATTGACCCAAGATGAAAATAATCCATCCATCCATTTTCTGTACCGCCTATCTAATTCAGATAATGTTGTTTGCTGGATTTGAAGTTTAGACAAACCCTAAAACGTATAAAAGAAAGTCCGTTCAGTGACAGGAGAGGGCGCCATATTATTCCCCGAGCTGTCACAAAACGTCACAATGCCATGCGATGCAACGCAGCTGACTGCAGTATTTTTTCAAATTCATCATATGTAAGGGATATTTTCCACATAACTGTGTGCTAACAATAACTTTATTCATCATATAAGTTGTTTGATACAGCAAACACCAACATTGGGAAACCTGTGTCGCTTTATGACACTGAAAACTGTATACAGCCACTGCCCATTACATAACCCAGGCTACTGTATAAGCACATGGAAATATTTACTATAAAGGAGACCCATAGCAGGTCTATCCTCAAATTTAATAAAAGCACAAGTAAAATAGAAAAAGTGAAACAGAGAAATGCTTAATCTTTTCCAGCCAGCCTACAATCTCCTGTTTTACAACACTCTATGCTACAGATGAGGACGGCCGATTTGTTGAAGAGAAATGCATGCACGACTCGCACTAATTAAAAGTACTACAATTAGCGTAATGGTGCATTGCATTTTTAATCCTTTGCTTTTCAGTTGTTTCTATGCGTGTCCGTCAAAATATGTCTACATGAAACCGGTCTCTGGCGCAGAAAATGTTGGGGACCACTGCACTGTGCTTGAAAAATATCAATGACGTCATCGATTAATCTGACTCGACTATAATCACATTATAGTTGAGACCCCAAAACATATTTCCTTGTTCAACCCCTACTATGGAGAACAACTTCTGGACAGGCTCCAAGAAAATTCCGACCATCTCCCTCAGCGGATCTTCTCGGGGTGCTTCGGGTGTATGGTGTACTGGACCCTCTAAAACGGGCTGTTCGACCTGTGTCAGAATTTGGTTGGGATTAGTTTCCATTTGTTTTGAGAGTTGGACTCGGTTAAGGCTTCACTTTGTCACAAGTGGAAGGAAGGAAGGAAGGAAGGATGGACAGACGGTACCTTAAATAAACATTTCACTCCGGAAAAAGAACAGTCAACTAAAACAATAATATCCCCAAATTGAGTATATGTAAACTTAGGAGATCAACTGTATTTTCAAACACTAAAACAGCAAAATTGCAGTTGACAGACACAAGCTTTGCACCTGCAAGCAAAGGCACCAAAGATATCGAGTTTTTTTTGCAGGTACATGTACCTAAGCAGCAGTGTATGTGTGTGTGTGTGTGGGGGGGGTCGGTGTGGGTGTGTCTGTGTGTGCCTGCCCAATTCCATGTTTCCTGACCACCAGCAGCTGTGATTTCTACTCATTAGGATTCCATGTGTGTGTGTGGGTGGGGGGGGGGTTGGGCTTTTACTCAGCTCAAAATGAAGAAGAAAAAAAAACCAGACAATAAAGCTCTGGAAGTGTGTTGTCACTTAATTGAAGATTGGCTTCGTCCAGACGCTACACCATGTGTGCATATGTCCTGCAATATGTATCCTCTGACCAGTGTCTCTTTTGCCTTAATTGGGTTTTTCAGTCTCCCAATGAACTCTGTCAATGCAGATTGGATGAGCCAAGTTAGACAAGTGCTCTTGTATTGATCAGAATTAGAATCAGTTAACGTATCCATCCATCTGTCAACAATATAATGGAATTAATGAGTTTGACTGGTAAGGGTTTATGTATCACATTTTCACCCCATCATTTCATTGTGAGAGAACCTCTTGACAATTTAACAATAGTTTTTATCCTACAGTACTGTGCAAAGGTCATCGTGAAATTGTTTGTTTTAGACATACAATGACCGTATACTGTGTAAAGACTTAAAAGTCTCTATTACATTAACATTGTAACATAGTATCACATTATAGAACATCATCTCATTACATAATTTTATCTCGCATTTACACAGCTTACAATGAAATGTACCATTCCGAAGCCTTTGCATGAACAAACATACCCACATACTTATACTGTATAATGCAAAAATGTATATTTATTACTATACTAAATATGAGTTCAGTTTAGCTGCTTATAGCCTGTCAGGAAATTGGTTCTGAATATCTACCAATAACATCATCATCAGTACATTGAGAGCTTGCTCAGTGCTCCAGGAAAGGTACATGTGTAATGCAGACAGTAATGCAGATAACAATTTGAGATGAATTACATTTTTTTGAAATGATTTCTTCTGGATCATTGTTAGTTATGCATCATTATGACCCAAAGCCGCTGAGGCTGCTTAACATCGCCTTCATGACAGGAGCGTCTGACCATAATGGTCCACAGAGGACCTGCCCATATTGTATGATTTAAGAAGGATATCCATTACGCAGCACACTTACACCCACATACACGCTCACTCCAGACTGCTGATGCCACATCGTGGGTTAACGCCATCTGGTCCCGATCAGGAAACACCAGCTTTGCACAAGTCAATGTCTCTAATTATCTACCTTGACCAATGGGAGGCCGGGCTCCACTAATTTCCGCAATGTGTTCTGCTTCCCATTCCCACCTGTGCCCTGATAAAAGGGGGGCCTTGTGGGAGGACCCCGGGTCTCTGTGTCAGGGGACCAGGCACCAGGTGATGCAGCAATGGCGGTCCCCACGCCAGAAGCTCCACTGCTTGGTTTGGCTGGCAGCTGCCTCCCCCCACTGAGACATCTCACAGCTGACAATTCCCCAGCACTGACAGGGGCTCCTTACAGTGTCAATAGCCTCATATATTAGAGCTAACCGCCTTTGTGGTGAGTGAGGGTGTCAGGCTTTTTGGCCTGACAGCGCTTGTTACCATGATGAAATGTAGATTGAATGGAGGGGGCCTATGTCTCAGGCACGAGAGCTCGGACACCCCCAGCCTTTGTGTCCCACGCATGGCTATTGTTCAACCCCATTCAGGGCTCTCAGGAGAGGAGGAGGCCCAAGAGGAAGGTGGGTGAGAATGAGTTACATCTCTTCATTTCTCCCCTGATCTGCAGCTCATCTGTCAGCCGTGGGAGGATAAGCATGTATTTTGCACGCTTGATTTGTTGCTAAGTGAAGGCAAGTCATTGTTGTGTTGTTTGCCTAAATCATGTTCATGGTAATCAGTGTGTTTGCACTTTAACTGATTAATCATTTTATCAAGTCTACACTTCATTAACCATTTCTACTTGCCAAATACATCTTATGTTTGTAATGTGTAGAAATGTTTTATAATGAAAAAAAACTAAACAATTTCTGACAGACTGGCCACTTTACGCCCTCTGTTGCATATTGCCCTTTGTGTGCTGATAACCAAGTCATTATGAGACAGTGACAAATAGTCGTCCTAGAACTTAAGGACATAGCCACGTCTCTCCCCTGTGTCAGACAAAAGTGACGCGCCTCCCTGGCGCCTGTGTCGTCCTTTCATCTCCTACACCCTGTTGAGGTAAAGATGGATGGTCCCCTGGCTCAACAACACAACATTCAGCTTCTGTGTTGTCGCATTATGTCACCCTTCTGTCTCTCCTTTGCTCTTTAAGAGGTCAGTCCCTCAAAAGCTGGTTAGCAACCAATGATACCCTAAAGCTACATTATTTTTTTATTTTATTTTTTGCACTGCTCCCTTGTCCTTGTAGTGTCCAACCTCTTGGGATTTTCTGACATACAGTAAACAGTTTTACTGTGCATGAAGAGGATATAACTCAACTCTTTCAAGAAAGCATGTCTTGTAAAAACAATTTTGTAGATGGTATATTTATTTTGAAAAAATAAACAAATAATGAAAAATATAATAATGTCAGCACACAAGTTATGATCATGACAATTTAATTTAGGAAAATAGAAATCCTGTACAAAAAGACACAAAATCAAATTTTAAAAAAATGTCTCTTCATTGTTCTTCATCAGATAAATTGTAGTATTTGCTACTCTGATAAAAATCCCTTATGCATTTAGAATATTTATCTTAAAGGAATACAGAAGAGACTAGTCATAAAAATAGCAGCAGTTTGCATGGCAGAAATTGTATATACTGTATATTATGTACACATTGTGGAACCAGTCCTCAGGTCCACAGTATGTTCAGCGTCTTTAAGCTGCTTGGTCCCTCATGCTGATACTACAGTAGTAGTCAGTTTTACAGTTACTTGTTCATTGCCAAGCTGTGCAATGAAGAGGTCGGTGTGGGTAAAGTTTGGCAGAGTGAGCAGGGGCAGGGCATGCCAGGAAAATGCCTGTAGGAGCTGGTCAGGTGGAGTGGGTCCTTCAGAAGGCCATGGACTGGCGCGTGAAACCCAAGAAAGCTGGTCGACGGAGGCGAGTGTGGGGCTGCAACTGCTGTTGGAGCTGGAGTGGATGAATGGTGCGAGGTGGTTCCTACCAGAGAGTGTAGGGATTGCGCCAGAGGATGCAGGGGGAGGTGAGCAGGTGATGCAGCAGGGGTGATTGGGTGGGCTGTGCGACTCTGGACGGCAGCATTGGCCCCGTACACGTCCCCAACTAGCTTCTTCATCTCCTCCAAAGAGCTGGACAGCATGAGAATGTAGTTTCGGGCGAGTAGCAAGGTGGAGATTTTTGACAGCTTGCGGACCGATGGCCCGTGAGCGTAGGGCATGACCTCTCTCAAGCCATCCATGGCCTGATTCAAATCATGCATCCTCTTCCTCTCCCGACTGTTTACTTTCAGTCTCAGGTCTTGCACCTCTTCCTTGCTGAGCTGAGATCTAGTTTTGGCCTTACCACCCCCGCTTTGGTCGGCCTCTCTGTCTGACCGGTTTTCTTGGCAGTATGTCTGAAACATCTTGTTTGAGAAGAAGCTGCCAGCCGAGTCATCCACAATCAGGTCTGGGGATGAGGAGCGGCTGCAGGTGGAACCAGCATCGGAATCCATCTTGGTTGAAGCAATGGTAGCACAAAAAGAAAAACAAAAATCTGGGATGTTTTCAGATGGTTCCCAGTTTTTTTGACGTGTGCGTGTTCCTCGTGTATCGTGCAGCCACAGTCTCACTTCCCTTTTTTCAGTCTTATGACCAGTCTGTCTAAACTGTCATCCTCAGGGTCCACTTGGGTGTATTTATACCGCCACCACAACAAAGGAACAATAAGTCGCATAATGAGACACTTAGAGCCACAGCCAATTGCAGAGGGGACACATGTTCACCCACCAACACATACACACACACACACACACACACACGCGTTGTCCTGCAGTCCCCATTGCACCTTCCCACACCCTCATTTAGCCCCCCTCCACCTACCCACCAACCACCTCTCCCCAACGTCCCAGATGAACCACAACACATTTACCAAATACAAATGTGTTAACCTGGATAAACACTTAGTTAACTAAGATAGTTAAAACTTTCATCCAAGCATGCCTGTTGAGTTTTGTGATTATGAAATTACATTTAAAACATGAATAAATCGCACAGTACCCTTCATAGGGCACAATTTGGAAAACTACTCAATGCTCGAAAATTCAAAAGCAAATTCACAAAAGAAAATAAGGTAGAGAATCATAATTTTTTTTAAACTTTTTGAACTATTTTCATAATTATAATTGTATTTGGAAAACTGATACATCAATATTATACGGATGGTCATTATACCTTTATTCACTGTGTGGCTGGGTGAACTCCTTCTTATATTGCATTAGACTGCATTAATCCTTTATCTGGATATCCATTATTTGAATCTGATAAAAGTATTACTTGACAGTGCTATTTTACTTTATTTTACCCAATGTTGTTTCAAAAATGTTAAATCATTATACGATAATCATATTTAATATAGTTTTCGTTCCTAAATGCAATCGCAGCCAATTCATTCTTGCCAAAAGCTTTCTTTGTCAAGTGGCTGGGCTAAAATGTTATTATTTTTTTTAGTTTTCTAACTTCTTTCAATAGAATAAATCATAATGAGTTATCAGTGTCAGTAGTAGTAGTAGTGCCTCTTCACGATACTGATTCATAATTAATACCTGGGTTTAATTTTTTTTGTTCTACTACTTTATAGTGAAGTGTGAGATGTCAGTTTTGACTCATCTAAGTCACCAAATATTCCTTTCCTTGTACTTTAGAAAGAATCCTTGTTAAATACTCATTCATCATAGTTCCCCCCCCCCCCCCCCCCCCCCCCCTCACACAGTACATGTTTGTACCATGCAATATAAGCGAAGTAAAAGTGAGAGTGTAACATACAATGAAGCAGATAACCTTCTTAATGCCCTGCACCGTAGCACCACATATATGATGCCTCGGAGGCCTTATTTACATATGGTATCCATGCAACACTGTTGGAGAGGCACGAAGCACCATATGAGGTGCTTGAACATGTAAAGAGCAGTGTTAATGGCAGACTAGATGCAATTCAACCAGAAGTCAAGACAAAAGGGGTCAGATAAATTTGACTTGGTCCTCCAAACAGTCTGCGAAATCACATCACTATCACTAGAAGGGGGCCCTGCGAGCGGGGAGGAGGCAGTTAAAAAGATACTAGCGAGTGGGCACTGCATTGTCCTCCCCTAATTCAACCATAAAGTCACTTGCACTCTCGCGTCCACACTATGTTGCTTTTTGCTTATCTTCAATATCAAACTGAATTCTTTGTTATATGACACCAAAGAGCACATTACAGGTCTAAGCATTTCTATTTCTGATGTATTAACATCAAGCTTCCTTCTTTAAATAACATTTTGACACCAGATCAAAACCAGTTTTAAATCTTTAGCAATCGTCTGTGTTCACAGTATGGATTTTACTGTTCAAGATCAGGACTTTCCTGTGTCCTTGTGACAACAAGGATTCCAGTGAGGTTAAACAAAATGTTCTATAAATGCAATTTAATGTACTTTAAATCGTAATTAAATATATTCTCTTCTGTTACATAACCCTAGGCAAAAATAGCATTCAAAAACCAACTTTGAGTGCTTAAGATGTGATGACGTTTTGCCCAAGATATGCTGTAAGTTTCTGTTACAAAATGAAGAAACATTTAAGAATAATTAGTTGTATGCCGTAACAACCGAACTAGGAATGGATTAGCTTTTCTCTGCTCGTTCAACAGTGGAAATTGTTTTAGATTTTAGTTTTTTTATTTACCTGACACAATACATTCCTCTCCAACCGTGGGCGTCATATTGCAGGATTGTGATTGTTCCAAAAACGACTGACCACAAACTTTCAAAGTCTATAATTGTGTTTGTATGGGGGCGCCTTCATTGACTTGCACAGCACATAGTCTCTACTGATGCAGTGTAAGATATATTATACTGTGTGTGCTTCTCAAACACAGAATGGGAATCAAGGGCCCCCTGAGGACCCCCCACTGGTGCTCCATCAGGGGGCCCCACAGGCTGCTTTGCCCCTGCCAACATGTAGTGATATTATAATTGGAGAACCTTGAGCGGCAACATGGACCGTTTATTTGGAGCATATGGATTTTCCCATCGTTAGGCTCCGCGCCAACATGGCTGCTGGATTTCCCCTCACTAATTGGGTCAGATCCTAATGAACTATGTCAGCCACAATGGTCCTGATTTCATTCTTCTCCGACCTTTTCAGACCTGCTTCTGTGGCACAGTCTTTAATGTGTTTTACACACTGCAAAGTCAGTGCGTTTTTCAAGGTCCGATAAATCTGATTCAATTTTAGTCCAACTATATTAGATTAGATTTTTGAGAATGCCACTCCTTTACATTGAGATGCAACAAAACAGACAGCTACTGTGAATGAAGAGTTGCTATCCAGATCATTGTTTGGGGCTCAAGCGAAATAAAGGAAATGTAATCAATCTCTTTCTTAGACTACAGATATATGCATGAGCCAAATAAATCTCTTTCTCCTGCTCGCTCTTATTCTTATTCATGTGTTTGCAGAGGCAACGGGCCACACAGAGAGACACAAGGGTCTCTGAGTTTTGCATTTTACAAATGAATGCATAGCCACCCTCCATGTTTCCATATAATCCTTCAATTTTTAACCCCGTGTTTGGCTATTTGACTTTCTTCTCGATGCGGTATCTTTCAGGGCCCTACTTCGAATTCGAGGGCTCTGTGACAGACGTTCTTAAGGCTTAGAGACCCCCTTTATTTTACCTCATGGGGTGCACGCCAATGAAAGTGCTCAGGTGACCAGAAAACGAGGGCATTATCACAGGCATATGCTTGTAGCAACAGAGGATCAGCCTAGATTAAGACCTATCATAGCTCAATAAAGTGCTAAGCTGAAAGACAAACCTGTGGTGTGGACCAAAAGGCTTCCTTCACTCTCCGCTGGCTATTGTTCAACTGAATCAGTGGCTACATCTTCTGTACACGCACACATGGGCTTTAATCTGGGCATGTGGTGGAGAGCGCTAACCTTGGAGTGCACAGCTGCTTTTGTTGAGCACCATGTTCTAAGAAATGTCACTCGAGATAAAGATATTAAAGCAGAAATAGGTGCCATGGGTAGGATTTGATTGGATTCATCTATAATCTTAACATCTACCACATTGTCTGGAAAGTATTGAAGTCTGGGGAAAGCAGTATAAAATTGTTTCACAACGTGTCCAAACGGAACGACAAGTGTTTCAGTGAACAGGGAGTGCTGCCCCTTGTTATCTCTCTCTGCTGGAACAAACTGCCCACTGATTTATTCATTGACACTGCTGGCAACATTTGCATTATTTCAGCAATGACAAAAAGGCAAAAAGGTGCGAAGAAAATCTTCCAGGATGCTTATGAGTCACTTAAGAGCCCAATAACTTTCCCCTTCATCTTTAATCAGCCGCAGAGGATGACATGCTGAGGAGGGTTGCAGGGCGAGGGGAACCAAGAGAAAGACGCAGGTCCATGGAGAAGTGCCGATTATGAACAGGATAAAAGGAGTCCGTGCCTTCACTTTTCAGGATGAATGGGCTGAGTCAGCAGGCTGTCCCATACACTGGCCAGGCCATGCTGATAGAACTTCATAAATTACCCCACAATTACCCCAGGGGAAGACAGAGGGTGTAAAGGCTGGCCTAAGGGCAACATAGTGAAAGGCAAGGAGCACAAAATGCAGAACTGGCTGCTACGCAGGCTCTTATCAGGAGGCGTAGGGCCCAGATCCAGATGTTGGCCTTCAGTTTGTGGCGATCCAAATGATGGTTTCTTCTTGACACTGTCAACACATTTGTTTAGCCTCTTAAAAGTCCAAAATGCAAACTAAAAAAAATCCCCTTATTTGAAAAATAAAGCGAACAGTTTTCTCTCAGTTATTAGTTTTCTGTGAATGTTTTTGATTGTTTGACTTATGACTTATGATGCTGACCGAAACAAACAAAATAAAGAAATATATAAGCCTGTATAGTACAATCTCTGGCCACAACATTAGGTACACTTGCACGATCTAATGAGATCTAAAACAAGAGCTCTGCCAAAATCCTGCCCTGACCGTCAGGGAGGGATTAAATTCAGGTGTATTATTGTGGTTGCAGTTTGCTGTGGTGAAGAACTGACTCCACAACAAAATGAGAGTACTTTCTCAGCTAATGTAAGTAAATAAGGTAACCAAAATAATAAAGTACAGTTCTACATCAATGCAAACTAAAACTACAATCCTCCATCCATCCATCCATTTTCTGAGCCGCTTCTCCTCACTAGGGTCGCGGGTGTGCTGGAGCCTATCCCAGCTGTCATCGGGCAGGAGGCGGGGTACACCCTGAACTGGTTGCCAGCCAATCGCCGGGCACATACAAACAAACAACCATTCACACTCACACCTACGGGCAATTTAGAGTCTCCAATTAATGCATGTTTTTGGGATGTGGGAGGAAACCGGAGTGCCCAGAGAAAACCCACGCAGGCACGGGGAGAACATGCAAACTCCACACAGGTGGGGCCGGGGATTGAACCCCGGTCCTCAGAACTGTGAGGCAGAAAATTTAGTAATTTGTAATTACATAAACACAAATATATATATATATATATATATATAGATATATGTTAAAAAAAAAATATATATATATATGCCCTGATTGTTGTTGCAGCTTTCAATCTGATAAGTTTCACAAAGTAATAGATTCACCTTCATATTACGTTCATTCACTTATAATTTTAGTGGACTGGTTATTTGAAACGTCACTGATGCTAAATTGGCTGTTATTCTAATTAAATAGTATAAATGTTTGCAAGGATATATTTTTTACAAAATAACTAACCTCATTATTAGCACATTTCTATTACAAAACAGACAAACCAGCAGACACACCCACACAGACACATTGTGTTCCTTTGGCAGCGTGCATGTCACACTTTTGAACAGTTGGCCACTCACTGAGGCGTGAGGGCGGCATTGTGTCGGCAGTCTGCAAACTTCTGCCACTTTTTGACGACCCCCCCCCCCCCCCCCTTCCCACCCCTTTCTGTGTCTCCTCCATGCCTCCCGTGTCTCTGTGTTATCTGGGCTGATAGAAGCAGGGACATGCTCACCCAATAATCTTTGTCCCCAAAGCCCAGGCACGACTGCTGCTTTCATCAGCACCATTGTTTCAGTCTGTTACCTCCGCTTGTGCTCCCTTACCATGGCAACACGCTCACACAAGAAACACAGGTCCCCCCACACCCTCCTCCTTGTCTCTGTCCCATCTGTGGATAGGCCCGCCATGTGTCTATTCAGAAGGGTGCCGGCGGCAACGCAACTGTATGTGGAAAGTACATGATGCTGTCCTTTTGTGTGTCTCTTAGTCCTCAGCTACTTACTGCTGACCCCGGGGTCAACACACACAATAACCTGAGTGTTGGTGGCCACTGGCCATCCTCATTGGTTCTTGATTGACGACCTGCTCAATGGTCCATGTACTGTATATGTCCGTGCTCACATTCTGCTTCTATACAGCTCGCACAGTCCCACTGAATCAAGCGTGTCTGTTTTCTTTGAATGTTCTCCTTTAGGCTACTTAGTGACACACAATTAATTTCTTTTAGCTTTTCACTTTAAGGAAATAACTGCAAAATAGCTCAATTGGCACATCCCTCGCCATTAAGAACATTCCAAAAATGCGCACACTATTAAGCTGTGTTGCCTTAAACTATAGACTTTTTTCATTGCAACTTCATTTTAATTGAAGCAGTTAATGTGCTTCTTCAATTAATCCATTTTTAAAAAATGTTTTACCAATCATGTTTCAAGCTCTTTTTTAAAATTGTACCCCTTTTTTCATGTTATGCACATTCACTCCACAAGTCACTGCGGACTCAGGTGGGTGATTATTGGCATACATTAAAGTCTAAATTGCATGTGGGTGGATCTGAATGCTGATGAGGAAATCTGTGACACATTATCATCCATGTGCACTGTTGCAGCGTACTATAGAACTGATGGGTAGAGTCAAAACGACTCTCAAATATCCACAAAACTGTGGAGTATCAGTCTTACCAACTAAGGCAGGGTTTAAGCAGGACAGACATTTTGTGCCTGCATTGTTATTTTAGATGTCAGTGTCACAAACGTTGTTTTGTGTGGTGGGGTTTGGCAAAAAGTGGAGGGCCCAAATGCAGGGAAGCAGGAGTCTCTAAAGGTATTTAATTTCAAAAACAAAAAAAGGAAAACAAGGTATGTAATAGAATCAAAACACTATGTCAGCAAAGTTCAGAAAAGCAAGAATCAAAGAAACAGGAAAAAAAACCTCACCATAAAAGAAAACATAACATGAATAGATTAACATGACAAACAACATCAATGTATAGATACAGACTGAAAGAAACCAAGCAACTAAATACACGCTACTTGACAAGACAAGAGGCACACCTGGACAAGATGTGTAGCTGATCGGTTAACACAAGGAACAGGGTGAATGAGAACTGGTGGAAACAAAAACCTAATGAGCAAGACGAGAACATGGATCACAAGAAAACAAGACATCACATGAAACAAAACTAAATATAATCTAAACCACAAAAACACAGATCACAGATCATCGGCTTGAAGTGATCAATTTTAACAGATACACTGAAGCAATATAAAAATGGGAAAACTCCTTGACCAAACACATTATCCACGCATCCATTTTCTACACCACTTATCCTCAACTAGGTTTGCGGACGTGCTGGAGCCTATGCCAGCTAACTGCGGGCGGGAGGCGGGGAACACCCTGGACTGGTCGCCAACCAATCGCAGGGCACATAGAAACAAACAACCATTTGTACTCACATTCAATTTAGAGTCTTCATTTACCCTACCATGCATGTTTTGCGGATTTGGGAGGAAACCGGAGTGCCCAGAGAAAACCCACCCAGGCACGGGGAGAACATGCAAACTCCACACAGGCGAGACCGGATTTGAACCCGGGTCCTCAGAACTGTGAGGTTGTTTTGCTAACCGGTTAATACATTCGTGTAAAACAAATAAACTATTTGCAAAATTCGTTCAATTATACCAAATGTTGACTGAATAAACAGGTGAGCTGGAGCCAATCGCAACTGACTTTTGAGGCAGGAGCCGGGTTCACCCTGGACAGGTCACCGGGCACATAAAGACAAACACCCAATCACACTCACATTCACACCTATGGACAATTTAGAGTCTTCAGTTAAAATAGCATACACATTTTTGGAATGTGGGTGGAAACCAGAGTAGCCTACCCGAAGTATACACACGCAAGCACAACAGAAATGTAAACTCAACACAGGAAGGTCAGAGCTGAAATTTGAACCGCAAACCTCAGAGGCAGAAGTGCTAACGATGAGGTCATTGTGTGGCCCCTATACCATACCTATGGATCTATTATAAATTTGGGGTATTTCCTGACACATATGACTCAAGTTTATCAAGGTAATCCTCAAGCTAAAACAATTCACATTAATGGTTGAAATATTGCATGAAATGATCTTGATTTGAACCAAAATATACAGAGTTTTGTTCTTTTGAGGTCTTTTCAAGCATAATGCAACAGTTTAATTAAAGTTAAACAGTTTCTACCGATGGATTAACCATTGCAGAAACAAATGAATTTGTCAATCACCACTCCTGCTCCAATTTAGGACAGCTGGGGCATAAATCTTGAATTAGTTGGTGTTCAAATGCATTTGTAAATCAGTGCACTGTAAATATTTTTGATTTGACAAATATAAACTCTTTTATTATTTAAAAACAAAGGTTTTAGTAGTTCTGTTTTTAATGACTCTCCTATAGCTATAGTGGGACTGTCAACGCAGTCAACTTGATATCATTTGTTTCAAACATTTACGGTTTATGTTCGAAATGTGTTAGCCTGTTACCAACTGTCCTACCAGATTTGTTTCCGTAAACAATAAAAAGTGATGGAATCTGGTGGAATTTCAATGTGCCAAGAAGATCAATGCACAGCTAGATATCAGCAACTGTCATCTATCATCGCACAAGAGTATGATTAATGTTTGACCTGAAGCATTGTCAGCTTATCTGACTTCTGTGGCTTCTGCGATGGAGAATATGTGTTGGAAATGTTGTAAAAGGAATTATTCAGGTCTTTTGGCAAGGGTTGCAGTGTGCTCTTCTAGACAACGTCCGGTTACGAGCAACAAGGTGAGAAGTGAAGTTCATTGGATGACTGACACCGATATGATGCGGTATTGGCCAAAAATAACACTTCTCTCACACACATACACACACAAACTCAAACTCACAAAATAAACGCTGCCTCTCGAACTTCATTTCTCACCACTACGGCACTTTGGTTGCACCGTTATTGGATCACAAATATTTTTGATATTGCTCTGAATATAGTATTCATGAAGTTAATTGAAGGTCATGTACGGATCGCTGCTGTGTTAAGCTATAATGTAACGTAATGCAGCACATCTGTCTAAAAACACCTGCACAGTAAGATGAGCTGTATCATAATATAATGACACTCGCCTCAAGGGATGCATTCCACATTAGTAGAGTTCAATTGATTTGATCCTCAATTTGGCTAAATATGTTATTTAAAAAAACACACTATGAAGAAGTGTATCGTTTCATCATTGCAAACTACATTCATTAGCATGTTGTTTGACTAATACTTCTCATTGTCAACATTGCCGATGAAACAGATTGTTGTCTTGTAAAGAATTTTTTGGGGTATACAGCTCTTTTATTGGATCTCATTAGATTCTGTCGGTGTATTTAATGTTATATTTGGCGAATGTACATTGAAACCGAAGCAACCAAGCTGTCATCTCTACAGGCCAGATGCAGTCAAAGTTCACAGTCTGTTCCACAGATGCTACACCAGGCAAAAACCATACAGCTGTGTGGCCTCTCTGGGCCATTTAGCTTGTTCTAGCACCTTTGTTATTGATATTCTTTGTCTCACTTTTTCCTGTCTTGGAGAGACACAGGCCTTCAATCTCTGCACAACAGACCTTGTCCTGCTGAGTGCAGCATTAAATATCAATACATGTTTATGAGGGCCCGTAAATGCTTGATACAGAGAAGAAGCAATGAAAGAAAGAACCAAGCGCAGCACTTCTCCCGTGAGCATGAAAGTGGGGCGCAGATGGAAGAGAGCGCAAAGAGAAAACCAGCATAGCTGTTGTGGGTGGTATTCAACAACTCCCCCTCCATTCCTTTCCACATTCAGCAATTTATTACACAGCATGATTAAGTATCACTTTTCAAAACTTCCACTTTTCTCTGTTTACCAAGTAACGTATTGTTTATGATGGTTACATTCCTAAAAGGATGTAGGGTTCATAGAGTCATGAAGTGCTTTGACTGTAAAAAGCACTCAAACAAAAGGTCCCATAAAAGTACAACTCTAGGGACTGTGCAGTAGTGTATTTTAGGCAGAGTAGGTAGGAGGGGATATGCCCCGGCTTCGGCCTTTAAAAGATTAACCCTGAGCCCACAAAAGCTCAGGGGGCCGTGGGGCCAGGCAGGGGCATGAGTGGGCCACTCGCCGGTTAAACATTGGCCATCTTGGCTCTCCTGTCATTGTCTAGTTAGTAGCACTACGCTGGTTCCCATTAGTGGCGCAGACACATATCTTGGCAGCCGGAGTGAGCCGATACAAAGGCCTTCATGCGCGAAAGGCAGCGATGGAGATGTATGGGTCTAGGGTGGGGTACTCGCCACGTGAGTCCTGCGGTCATAAAGCCCGAAGCAGGACAGATTGGACAGCAAAGCCCCCGTCACTCCTCCTTTTTCTATGTGTTTCTGTGCCGTGACACTGATAAACGGGGCACACAACCTTCCAAACAACAAAAAGACATGGCCTCATTTCCCCAATGTGGGTGAGGCCAGGCAGAAAGGAGGTGCCATCCCATTAGAGGCTGGGCTCAATGCTGCTGAGGTTGAGGAGAAGTGTGTATATGAGGGGGGCAGCATTAACAAAGGATCCTTAACCAACAGGGGGACGACTGTGGTGTTTTGCTTTCTCCCGAAATGTGTCATAAAAGCTCTCCTTAATTGGTGTTCCATAAAATTTGCATCTCCAAACTGATTAGATTTCCTCCCTTCTAAGCCACAATAGTGTCTCTCCTAAGTGACCCCATCCCTGCCATTCATTTTCCTTTCCTTTCACAACTTTATTGGGCATCGCTGAAAGAGGAAACTCATGTAAGATTGTGCCCTTTGCCCCCTGTACCCCCACTTTCCATTTGAGTTAGCCAAGTCCAACCTCCTCTTGAGACAAATGCCTTCTGCTCTTCCACTGCAAGCGGAACTCATGAAAATCCTTTGCCTTGAATTTCAATAAGCATACATGTTTAATTCCAATAGTGTATTTTACAAGATCCGCTTTAAGAGTTGTATTATAAATTCAGCTCTTAAAAAATGCTCAGTTCCGATTGATATCCTCACAGTCAGTGATAGAGCACAAACTAATTCAATATGTTTATGATTGCACGTTTAGCTTGCCGTGGTGTAGAACTGCTCTGCATCATACTGCAGAGGGTTCTTGGTCCCTCTTGTGTTGCTAAAACAACCCAAATAACAATAACGTACTAACGAATATTAAACAACAGCAATATTGTTACATTAGGACCTCAATCCAAACTGATGTACAGTAGCTCATATTTTTGCCAGTGACTGTACACATTCCCACTTTTCTAGTCTAAAAAGAAGAACATACTGACTGAATGATCTGCATTGTATGTCCGCACCGTAGCTCAGGTGAAGAAAAAGTGGTTTGATATGAAGCTGGATGCAAAGAAAAGGATATCGGAACAGACAAAATAGAAGGAAACCGCGAGAGGACAAGGACGTCCTGATCTCACGTCACAGGATGAGCGATTGGTGGCTTTAATGGGAGAAACAGCCATCTGACATATGTGATTGGAACGAGTAAAAGTGCAAGTGCCATTCATCCGTCACTTACCGGATAAAATGCGCAATGTCATAGTTTGGCAGAGGTATTCAAGTTTAAATTGAGAGAAGTCGAAGTTGTTTCATTTCACGTCCATGCTCATATTTTGTATTCTACATGAAGTGTTAAATTGAAGATTTAAGATTGTAAGTACAGTTTTTTCTGACATTTAGTCAACTCATCAGCAAATTCCCAGTTTCACTTATTATGTTACAGTTTTTCTAAATTATTGTAGTTTCAATGGACTATGCATCTTCGGTAAAAGATGTGTGTTTAACATTTTTTCAAAAGCTGTTTATTTGTGCAAATGCATGGTCTCAGGAGGTTCTGAATTTGTTTACAGAGTAAGAACAAATTCCACTAAGAACTTATTGATGAATCACAGATTTGTACGTCTAATGTTCGTACGCATGATTTGAAGCACAAATGTGGCCATATGCATTCTGTGAATGAGGCCCATAACATGTGACATTCTTTTTTAAAGGTGCCATATTTTACCAAAACCAACTTTTTCTAGTATGTGGGATGTAATATTGTCTCTATGGTGCCTCAGTAAACATGTGAAAAATGAATTAAAATCGTCCACGCATTCCCGATTTCCAGACCTTTTTCTGCTGAGAGGCCTGAAATCAGGTCATTCGAATTTCTCAAGCTTATCTTCGTCACTAGCGAAGATCTCCACCTCCCTCTCTGCTCCCGAGCCAGCGCTGTCAACATAACAGACACGTCTGCTCTACATGTGGGTCTTCTACACGGAGGCAGACAATTATAGGAAAAGGGGGTCCAAAAGCGGATCCAAAATTGGGTCAAACAGAAGTGGCTGTCAGAGGGACCTTTTCTGGAGACTCGTATGATAAAACCAAGGTGTTTTTTTCTTTTTTTTTAAAATGCAATTGAAACTTTTTTAATACCAAGTTCATGTTAGAGAGTCACTCTATGGAGGTCTATATCACCATCATATGAGACCTCTAAGTGTGAAATGATCCTGCACTGATTCTTTCCTCCTTGCTTGCACATATAACTACGTGAGTCTGCAGTAAAGGTCAGTGTGGAAAAATGATCACCACATAGCGAAAAATCCATGATATAATATTCTACATGTACCATTTCAAAATCTGCGATACAGTGAAACCGCAAAAAGTGAACCTCGACATGGCGAGAACAAAACTGCATATTAAATATAGTGACTTGTCATTGAATTAAGGGGCTAAAAAGGGGCCAAATATTATATACTCATTCCCACTATATTTAACACAAAAGGTTCGAGACATTCGGCTTTCGGGTTAAATTTGAGAATTAACATAAAATGCAATATAACTGTTAAAGGTGACCTTAATTTGACCTCATTTTAGTTGCTTCAAGTGTTTTTTTTTTCCCCCTTAGAAATCTTAACGTATTATATATAACTTGTTAAAGAGATTGCACTGCTAGTTATGAATAAATTTAGTTCAAAATAAAAGAAATAGCGTAATTCTATAGGTGTTGGCAGTATAAATACATTTGTTTTAAGACAGTTGTTTTTTGGGGGGGGGTATTAAAAAATACCAAAACCGACCCAATTCACCAATTTAAATTATTGTATTAATTTTACTTAAATCACGTTCCTGTATACTCCTCATTATATTACCATTTCTGTTTCTTTAAACCAGTTGTTCCAATTGAGTGTCAGGATTGGAGGTTTGTGGTGTTGGTGTGGCGGTAAAAGGTGGACTCAAGAAACATGACGTATGACAACAATGATCTGACACAGACTGACAGAAAATGGAAATTAATACAAGCAAACTAAAGAGACAATGCGGCACACCTGCACAAGTGACGAGTGGCTGAACAGAGCTGATTGGAAGACACAACGGAACAGGTGAAAAGGAAAACCTAATGAGATGACGAGACATTAACAAGGGACGCAAAAACATGAAATAATATGAAACAAAATCAAACTTAATCCAAACAAAGTCAAGAAAAACTTAGGTAATGCAGGTGAATCAATTACTTGAAAAAGATCTCCACTAAACTGCTAATCACCATCTTGCGGCCCTTGGCGAGCTGTTAAAGGGACTTGTGCAGCTTTGGCATCTTAATGAATGGAAAGGTATAGTTGGTGGCGTCCAAACGTGTGGGTTACTTTACGTTCCCCACATTAATATCAGGGACGAGAAAAGCCGAGCTTACATAATGTTATTGTTCATATCCTCATTGTTTGGATTTGGTCTTAGCATGATAGAATTCCTAAAATCATCGTATCACTTTTCCTCTGTCAATGTCAGACGTATTGAAGCAGAGATGAATTCTGAGCAGTGGGAGGGACATATGAGCTTGTTAGGGAGGGGTGGGGAGCATCATTGATATACGCATATCATGGGGAAAGTGCGGGCTAAAGATCAGGAACATACTCACACATTGTGATGCAAAGGGTACGGGAGGGTTAAATCAGGTTCTACTCAGCCGCTTGACCCGGGAACTCTTTGATGCTGAAGCCTTCAGGACGTGGGCCCCAAGGGAGCTCAGTGTGCCGCAGCCCTGGGACGGGACCGCTGCCACACAGTCAGCGAGATTCATGGACGTGCCTTTTGTCCCCAAAGAAAATGTACGTGGCATTGGGTGGGGCCAGGGGAAAGGTTACATGTGAGGAGCATGGGGAGCGAGGATTAAGATCAAAACAAACGGACTGGGGAGACACATGATCTCACTTTCTCAGCAACTGTTCAAATGGCTGATTAAGAAGTGATGCATGTGTCTCACTTGAATCGGGCGCAAGTTGGTCATCTCATACAGTATGTAGGCTGCAATTCATCAAAGGAGGAATACAGCAATCTGAATGACAGTGGATACAATACACAATTTCATGGAGAGGCTCTTGGCTTACTTAATAATGACTGATTAACCATAGACAGGATGGAAAAATGAATTTATTTTTTTCAAAAAAAAAAACAGGTTCCCGAAATGTTGGCATCAAAAATATAGTATTATGAACCTGATCAGCTATTGGAAATATCTAACCAAAAGAATATGTCTGTACTTGACTGAAATAAAGCAAATAGCAATATTGAGGGGCCGAGGGAAATTTGAGACATGCCCGCTGGCAGTCAAGGTTAATGTAAATAGACAATGATTCAAAGCAAATTTTGAACGTCATCAAAAAAGAAGCTACTCTTAAATATAAATATCTTTGGGCTTAAATATAGATATCCTTGGGGAATAGTGTACTGGGGTACTGCGTTTATTATTTGCACCTCACACATTCTCTGATGTCAGCTGGACACAAATGAGCAAATAGGAGACAGTAAAGAACAAAATTATTGTTTGCCTCCGGTTTTCTCCCACATCCCAAAAACATGCGTGGTAGGTTGATTGAAGACTCTAAATTGCCCGTGGTTGTTTGTTTATATGCGCCTTGCGATTGGCTGGCGACCAGTTCAGGGTGTACCCCGCCTCTCGCCCAGGCTCCAGTACGCCTACGACTCGAGTGAGGATAAGCGTTACAGAAAATTGATGTTTGGATGGATAATACACTGATAAGTCACAGGATGGCAAAGCATTTGAGAGAAAAGAACTGCTTTTATTCTCTTGCACTTCACTTCCACTTCTTTTTGTCATTTGAGGGGCACCCAAGTTCCGGCTGCTATAGAAGAATTTGCGGTGTTTCCTATTACACGGTGCATTATTTTTACATATATTTTTAATGTAAACTACCCACGCAATGCGACCTTCGAAAGATTTACTGATACCTTTAAAAGCCAGAAATCGTAGCAAAACTAGGCGGATGCTGGTGCACACAACAGCGAGGCCGACACCATTCTGTGGGTTCACTTGTGGCCTAGAACACAACAAATCCTTTGACTGTATTTTATCAGACTGTGGTGCTTTGTAAGGCCGTGGAAAAGTGCCGTAGTCATTACTGCCATAATTCCGCGGGTCAGACTATTTGGTGGTCTTAATCACGGAGACAAATCATGTCATAATCACCGATAACGTACATCATCGTTTTCAGCGGAGTGATTCATATTTTGAGGGAGGTTAAACTTTTTTCTGCATATCCACTTAAAGAACGATAGAATTCCAGAAAATTTGACTGTGACAGTGGAGAGTGACACTTTCAGAATGAGTTGGAATACTTGAAATGATCAAATCAAATGTTTGAAACGCTAAAAGATGCTTACCAGACAGTTAACACGTTGTGTGTTCATTCATAGCCTATAGATATGTATCTTATTTTTAGATTCTGAGTAACCTTTTACAATTGAAGATTTGCCTTTGGTATATTTGTAGGAATATATGCACCCTCTAGTGGGGATTATCACCATTAGATTTTTAGTTCAAGGAACTTAACCGAATCCACCGGCAACGATGTTATTACGTACAGGTACACATCCTATCCTATACCGTATATTGATTCATTCTTTGTAAAGAGAACACGACTTTTTAGTTATGTATTTATTTATTTAATCGAATCATTAAATGGATAGGATTTTGAACTTTTGGTTAGCAAGTCTGCCTCACACTTCTGAGGAGGATTCTCGGCTCTGGGTGCGGTATATGAACGTTCTTCCCCCCACATTTCAAAATCATCTGAATTGTTCATAGGGGGGAATGTGTGAAACTGTGATTAATTTACGACCAGTCCAGGGTGTCCACCGCCTCTCACCCTAAAATCAGCTGGGATAGACTCCAGCTCACCTGCAACCCAAATGACGACAAGCGCTAAAGAAAATGTATGGCTGGACGAGTCAATATGAAGATCTCAGGGTTCCTGTGTAAGTGGTTCCCTTGAGAACACATTTATATTAACACATCATCCTTTTAGCCTCTATAATTTTTTTAATCAGAGGCGCCCACATCTACTTTTTAGCACCTTTTAACCACCTCAACGTCGGGTATTACTCAGTGCAAGCTGCCAGCCCTGTGCTCTGCTAAAGGGCCTACAGGCACTTACTGAAAAGAGATCGAGTCACTTTCTGTCTGAGTCACTCATTTTCACTCGTCAGATGAATAATGCAGTGAAGACAGCTGATGAGGCACATTTGCTTGTCAAGAGGAGAGGCCAACACAGAGAGTTACATCAAGGCAGTGTGGCTGATGATGTCTGACCAGCCTTTGAAGTCCATCACCTTGAGGGGGGATGAACATGCACGAGAATGATGAAGGAGCCGTTTAAAGAGCGGCAGTTTGAAAATTATTCTGGTGCTTAAAATATCCCCCAGGGTTAGAAGTTATTAACAGGGTTGAACCACAGGTCACTCAGACGATAAACTCTTTAGCTCTACTCAGGGAAATGTAGATTTTGATGTTCTTCATTTGCATGATAATTCATATGATAAAACTTTACAGCAAAGGTTTTCTTTCCACGTGCACTCATCAGTCCCAAAAATTAGAGACACCTAATGTACGCAACTCCAAAACAAAAATGCTTCCTTTACAAAGATAATAATGCTCAGTCTTGATTGAAAGTCTTGATTTTACACTTCTTGGGCCAAGATATTGGGAACCCTGGCCTACAGGAAGTAAAAATAGAAGACTGAGTTGATCATTCATTTGCACATAGCACCCGAGGACCAAATGAGTAGCGTATGGACCTGTCCTAAAAATAGCTCACCGGTGATGGGACATTGTGATTTCCTACGAATGTTGCGGAAGTGATCATTTAAAACTGGGAATACTTGCAGAGATCTATTAAAACAGTGTTGCAAATTTATATTTAACGTTTTTCTGCCTTGTTCAATTTGGTTCAAAACTTCATCAACATGGTCAGTGTCTTCCCATATATGAACGTCATTAATTATTGATAACATTATACAATTAAAGATAGTTTGAGCAAATTTTATTTTTATTATTATTTATTATTATATATTTAAATTTTAGAAGTGTGTATCAAACTAATAGCCCTTTGAATTAATCAGTACCCAAGAAGTACTGTGGTAGAAGTATTACAGTATATATATATATATATATATATATATATATATATATATATATATATTTGTTAACACTTTGTTCTACCAGATTCTGGATTAATGCACACGTTCGAGTCATGTGTTTCGTATTTAGTAGTAGCAGTGCTTTGTGTTAAGAAGTCGTGCAAACCAACACGCAGCTCTTCACGCATTTATGAGCGTTAATGCAGAGAGCGAGGCCAAGTAGAAAAGCCTCCTTTGGGAGACCTGCAAAATTATTCATCAGCGGCCTTACAATCCGTGCCGTAAGCAGGGAATCAAAGATGGAGCTGTGGTCTTCACTGGCATACAACCTGCATGTCTTCCCTCAAAGCAAATGTGGGAGAAATGCTGATAAGGCCTATAAGAACACACTTCGCACTAATGAGCACACAGCACATTTTCCAAAGCCTCGCCTCTTGTCTTTCTAATGAAAGAACACCCAGGGAGTATATCTAAACAACTTGACTTTGTTCATGCACTTTTATTTATGCAGTAGACAAGATGGATAACCAACAAAAACGAAAGTTTTAAAAAGTCCTCCAAGGGGGCAAATAGGCAAGTTAACTTAAATTCAGTCTGAACCCATAATTCCCCACTTCACAAACTCATTCATTTGGGACAGAAAAAACAAAAAACAAAAACTGCCACTCACCAAATGGACATGAGCAATAGCAAATTCCCA